>NW_027395368.1:0-120149 GCF_047511655.1 Castor canadensis
ATGTGTATGTGAGTGTTTGTGACGTGTGTGGCTGTGTGTGTGTTTGTATGTTTCTTTGTGAGTGTGTGTGTGAGTGGTGGGTGAGAGTGCATGTGTGTGGAGTGTGTGTGGTGTGTGTATGTGTAGTGTGTGTGATAGTAGTGTGGGTGTGTGAGTGCTGTGGTTGTATGTGTGTGTGGTTTCTGTGTTTGGTATATGTAAGTGTGAGTGTTGTATGGATGTGTCTATGAGTGGAGTGTATGTGTCTTTGTGTATTGTGTGTGTGGTGTGTGTGTTGTGTGTGTGGAATGCTTGTGGTGTGTGTGTGGTGTTTGTGTGTGTCTATGCCTGGTTGTGTGTGTAAGTGTGTATGGTTTCTGTGTTGGTGTGTATGGGTTTAGTGTATGTGTGATAGTGGGGTGTGTGTGTGGTGTTTTTGAGTGGTGTGTGCAAGTGGTGTGTGTGTGATGTGTGTGTTCCAATGTGTGTGTGCTGTGCATGCATGCGTGTGGGTAGGTGTGAGTGAGTGGTGTCTGTGTGTGAGTGTGTGGCTTGTGTGTTTGTGTGTATTGTGTGGGTGTGAGTGCGTGAGTGAGGGGTGTGTGTGGTATTTGCTTGTATGTAGTGTGTGTTTGAGTGTGTGTGGTTCTGAGTGTGCATGTGTGTATGTCTGTGAGTTGTATGTGTCTCTGGTATGTGTGTGCATGATGGGTGTGTGTGTGGGGGTGTGGAATGTTTGTGGTGTGTGTGAGTATGAGTGTGTGTGTGGTTTTTGTGTTTGTGTGTGTATGTGAGAGTGTATATGAGTGAATGTTTGGTGTGGGTGGCCGTGTGTGTGTTTGTAGGATTCTTTGTGAGTGTGTGTGTGTGGTGTGTGTGTTTGTGGGGTCTGTCCATCACTCATGAAGTTCTTACAAATACAATTTGAGATTCACTATTCACAAATACGAAAGAAATGAAAGAATGCCTCCAAATCATTCCCAGACACAATCTCTCTCCATTCACTCACTCCTATACTCATTAAGAATGGAATAATAGTCACATAGAATGACAACAAAATTCTGAGCTATAACAATTGTCATCATTTTTACGTAACTCTTCACATTTGAATGTGCTGTTTTTTTCAAGTTTCTATTCTATCAGCATCATTGAAAATTTCACGTTATACTCAACATGATTTCATTGTTGAAATTTCATATTTCATCAAATATTTGTTTCCTGTCAATGTGTAAACATTGGAAACACAAATTTTCAATCGAACAGATATGAAGGATTTTCACACAGATATTAATTAATTCATTCATAATTTTCTTCTATCTTCACATTCCAGATGTTCTAAAATCATTGTAGGAAATCTCTTATGGGTTACATTTCAGTAATATGTCAATGATAATTTTTAACAAACAATTTCAAATTTAAAATTATATTTACCCAAAGAAACTAGGTGGAAAATGTTTTAAAAATGATTCCCATGTATTTAAATATATATTATGTTTGAGCTACTCAGGAATGGCACACATTACACTCAAGACAAATTATTTGAAACTTACTACAATTTCAAATAATGCTCATATATCATATTAAGTTTAATAAATGCATAAAAATACTTTAAATGGAAACTAAGAATGCTATTGATTGTTGCATATCTTTGGTGTAATCTTTAGGAATATCATAATGTGTGATATGTGTATTCCCCAATGCATTATTTGTTTCTGTTTGTAAATTTCTCGAGCATCCTTAAGTGCCAGACATAAGGAAGAACCTCAATATACTAATAATTCCATACTACAGAAAATACATATTATTGGTTAATTTTGTCAAAGTTTATGTAAAGTAATTGAATGTCAAATTCTATAGATGGCTTCAAAGTCTATTGTTTAGACTTTATTACATATTTTAATATGTTCATGAACATAAATAATCAGTTCTATAATTATTTTTTGCAACATTCCTCACTTTCATTTTTCTTGAGCTACTAAAAAAAGCCATAATCTCATTAGTTTCCAACCTAGAACATTTAGTTGTCAATGAGTCGTCTGCAATTTGCACACGTAGGGAGTCACCAAATACTGGTGTCCTGGCTTAATTATAAGCCATTAAACAAATGTTTTTCTAGTCACATGCATATTTATAATATTATAGAATGCATATTTCCTCAAAGTTCTGGCCAGAGTTTCTGACTTGTCAATTTCTCTTATAATCTTATTCCCTTCTTGGATAAGGGGATTTCATGAGGAGCTTATCATGTTTGTGTGAGGGAGGAAAAAGAGGATGATGATGAGGAAGTGTATAAGAAAGAGAAGAAAACCCTCTCTTCAAAGAATGGGTGTAAAAATAAATCTGTGGTTTTTGTTGTGTGTGTGTGAGGTGTGTGTGTGAGTGTGTGAATGTGTGTGTGAGTGGTGTGTGTGTGGCATGTGTGTGAGTTTGTGTGTGTGGGTTGTGAGTGCATGTGTGTTTGCAAATGTTTGTGTGTGTATGTCTTGTGGGTGTGAGTGAGTGGTGTGTGTGTGAAAGTGTGTTTGTGTGAGTTTGTGAGTTTGTGTGGTGTGTGTGAGTGGGTGTGTGTGAGTGGAGTCTGTGTGTGAGTGGTATGTGTATCATTTCTGTGATGGTGTTTATAGGTTTAATATGAGTGTGAGACTGAGGTGTGTGAGTGGTGTTTTTGAGTGGTGTGTGTGTGAATGGTGTGTGTGTGGTGTGTGTGTTCGAATGTGTGTGCTGTGAATGCGTTTTAATGTGTAGGTGTGTGTGAGTGGTGTCTGTGTGTGAGTGTGTGGCTTGTGTGTTTGTGTGTATGGTGTGGGTGTGAGTGAGAGAGTTAAGGGTGGTGTGTGGTATTTGTGTGTGTGTCATGTGTTTGAGTGTGTGTGGTTCTGAGTGTGTTGTGTGTGTGTTTGTGAGTTGTGTTTGTGTCTCTGGTATATGTGTGCATGATGGGTGTGTGTGGGGTGTGTGTGGAATGTTTGTGGTGTCTGTATGAGTGTGTGTGTGGTTTTCGTTTTTGTGAGTATGTGAGTGTGTATATGAGTGTGTGTGTGGTGTGGGTGGCCGTGTGTGTGTTTGTAGGATTCTTAGTGACTGTGTGTGTGTGGTGTGTGTGTTTGTGGGGTCTGTCCATCACTCATGAAGTTCTTACAAATGCAATTTGAGGTTCACTATCACAAATATGAAAGGAATGAAACAAAGCCTCCAAATCATTCCCAGACACAATCTCTCTCCATTCACTCACTCCTGTACTCACTAAGCATGGAAAATAGTCACATAGAATGACAACAAAATTCTGGGCTATAATGATTGTCATCCTTTTTAAGTAACTCTTCACACTTGAATGTGCTGTTTTTTTCAAGTTCCTATTCTATCAGCATCGTTGAAAAATTCATGTTTTACTCAACATAATTTCATTATTGAAATTTCACATTTCATCAAATATTTGTTTCCTGTCAATGTGTAAACATTGAAAACATAAATTTTCCATTGAACAGATATGAAGGATTTTCACACAGATATTAATTATTACATTCATAATTTTCTTCTATAACCCATTAAACAAGTCTTTTCTAGTCACAGGCTAAAATAGAATGAATATTTCCTCAAACTTTTGGCCAGATTTCCTTACTTGTCAATTTCTCTTATAATCTTATTCCCTTCTTGGATAAGGGGATTGCATGAGGAGCTTATCATGTTTGTGTGAGGGAGGAACAAGAGGATGATGAGGAGGAAGTGTATAAGAAGGAGAAGAAAACACTCTCTTCAAAGAATGGGTGAAAAAACAATCTGTGGTTTTTGTTCTTTGTGTGCATGTGTTGTGTGTGTGTGTGAATGTGTGGTGTGTGTGTGAGTGGGTGTGTGTGAGTGGAGTCTGTGTGTGAGTGATGTGTGTTTCCGAGTGTGTGAATGTGTGTTTATGGGTGTATTTGTATGTATGTGTGTGACTGGTGTGTGTGTGACTGGTGTGTATGTGAGTGGTGTGTCTGTGTGAGTGTGTGATTGTGAGGGAATTTGTGTGTATGAGTGTGCATGTGTGTGAGTTTCATTCTGTGTAGTATGTCTGTGAGTGTGTGTGAGTGGTATGTGTGCATGCTTGGTGTGTGTGTGTGTATGAGTAGGTGTGTGAGTGTTGTGTGTGTAAGAATGGTATGTTTGTGAGTGTGTGTCATGTGTGTGTTTGTATAATTGTGTGTATGTGAGTGTGTGTGGTGTGGCTGATCATGTTTGTTTTTGTATGTTTCTTTGTGTGTGTCTGTGTGAGTGGTGTGTGTGAGTTTGTGTGTGTTGTGTGTGCAGTGTGCATGTGTGAATTGTGTGTGTGAGTGGTGTATTGTGTTTGTGTTTGGTGGGTGCATCATGTGTGTTTGCGTGTGTGTAATGTTTGTGAGTGTGTGTGGTATGTGTTTTTGTGTGTGTTAGTGTGTGTATGTGACTGTGTGTATGTGAGTGTGTATGTGAGTGTGAATGGTTTGGGTGGCTATGTGTTTTTGTATGATTTTTGGGAGGGTGTGGGAGTGGTGTGTGTGAGAAGGTGTGTGTGTGCTGTGTGTGTTGTGCATGTGTGTAGTGTGTGTGTGGTTGTGTGTGTGTGATTTCAGTGTGTGGTATCTGTGAGTGTGAGTGTTGTATGGATGTGTCTGTGAGTGGAGTATATGTGTGTATGTTTATTGTGTGTGGTGTGTTTGTGCATGTGTGTGTCATGTGTGTTTGTGTCTGTGGAATGCTTTTTCTGTGTGTGTATTAGTGGTGTGTGTGTGGTGTTTCTGTGTGTCTATGTGTGTCTATGAGTGGTTGTGTGTGTGAGTGTGTACGGTTTCTGCGTTGGTGTGTATTGGTTTAGTGTGTGTGTGAGTGGGGTGTGTTTGTGGTGTGTGTGTGGTGTTTGTGAATGGCGTGTGTGGTGTGTTTGTTGTGTGTGTGTATTGATTGTGTGTGTCATGTGTATTTGTGTGTGTGAGTGGTGTGTGTACATGTGTGAGGTTTCTGTGTGGTGTGTGTTTGTTTAGTGTGATTGTTAGAGTGGTGTGTGTGTGGTGATTGTGTGTGTCATTTGTGTTTGTGTGTGTATGAGTGGTGTGTCTGCTTGTGTGGTTTCTTTGGGGTGTGTGTTTAGTGTGATTGTGAGAGTGGTGTGTGTGTGGTGACTGTGTGTCATATGTGTTTGTATGTGTGTTTCTGTGTGGCCTTGTGTGTGCAGTCTCAGTTTGTCATATGTGTGTGATTGTGTGTGTGACAATGGTGTATATGTGGTGTGTGTGTGTTGTGTGTGTGTGGTGTTTGTGTGTGTGTCATGTGTGTTTGTGTGCAATTTTTGTGCTATATGTGTGAGTGGTGTGTGTGTGTGCCTGTGTGTGTTTGTGTGTGTGGTGTGTGTGGTGTGTGAATGTGTGTGTTCATGGTGCGTGTGTGTGGCTGTGTGTGTTTTTGTAAGTTTCTCTGTGACTGTGTGTGTGAGTGGTGTGTGTCAGTGTGTATGTGTTGTGTGTTTGTGGTTTGCATGTGTGTAGTGTGTGTGATAGTGGTGTGTGTGTGTGAGTGCTGTGGTTGTGTGTGTGTGGTTTCTGTGTGTGGTATTTGTGAGTGTGAATGTTGTGTGATGTGTCTGTGAGTTTATTGTATGTGTGTTTGTGTTCATATTGGGTGTGTGTGTGCATGTTACTAGTGTGTGTGAGTGTGTGAGTGGTGTGTGTGGTGTGTGTGAGATTGTGTGTGTTTTCTGTGAGTGCATATGTGTTTGCAAATGTTTTTGTGTGTGTGTGAATGGTGTGTGTGAGTGAGTGGTGTGTGTGAACGTGTTTTTGTGTGTGTTTGTGTATGTGAGTGTGCCTGGTGTGTGTGTGAGTGGATTCTGTGTGTGAGTGGTATGTGTGTGTGTGTGTGATGTGTTTCTCCGTGTGTGTGCTATGTCTGTGAGTGTGTGTGAGTGGTACGTGTGGATGTGTGGTGTGTGTTAGTGTGTGTGTGAGTAGGTGTGTGTGAGAGTGCTGTGTGTGTAGTATGTGTGAGTGTTTGGCATGTGTATGTTTAAGTGTGTGTGGTGTGGGTGAGCTTGTGTGTGTTTGTGTGTTTCTTTGTGAGTGCCTATGTGTGTGAGTGTGTGTTTGTGTGTGTGTGCATGTGTGAAGTGTGTGTGAGAGTGGTGTGTCTGTTGCGTTTTTGTGTGTGTGTTGAGTATGTCATGTGTGTTTATGTATTTGTAATGCTTGTGGTGTGTGTGAGTGTCTTTGTGAGTGTATGTGGTGTGTGTGTGTGTGTGGTGTGTGTAGTGTGTGTTTTGTGTGTGTGGTGTGTGGTGTTTTGTGTGTGTGAGTATGTTTGTGTTTGTGTTTGTGAGTGTATTTGTGCATATGTGTGTGAGTGATCTGCCTCTGTGAGTGTGTGTTTGTGTCTTTATTTGTGTGAGCGTGTGTGTAAGTGTGTGTGAGTGTGAGTGTGTTTTGTATGTCTGTGAATGTGCGTGAGTTGTATGTTTGCATGTGTGGTGTGTGTAATTGTGTATGTGAGTAGGTATGCGTGAGTGGTGTGTGTGTGAGCTGTGGTGTGTGCAAAGTGTGTGTGAGTGTGTGTGGTCTGTGTTTGTGTAAGTGTTTGTACGTGAGTGTGTGTGTGGTGTGTTTTTGTGTAAGTGTGAATAAAGGAGTAGGTGTGTGGTGTGGGTGAGAGTGTATGTTTGTTTGTTTCTTTGTGAGTTCCTGTCTGTGTGGTGTGTGTGTCAGTGTGTGTGTTGTGTGTGCAATGTGTGTGTGAAGTGTGTGTTTGAGAATGGTGTGTGAGTTGTATTTGTGTGGGTGTTGAGTTTTTCATGTGTGTTTATGTGCGTGTAATGTTTGTGGTGTGTTAGTGTCTTTGTGAGTGTGTGTCTGGTGTCTGTGTGGGTGAATGTTAGTGTGTGTATGTGAGTATATGTGAGTGTGTGTGTGGTTCAGGTGGCTGTGTGTGTTTGTATGTTTTTATGTGATTGTGTATGAGTAGTGTGTGTGTGTGTGTGGTGTCCATGTGTGTAGTGTGTGTGATAGTTGTGTGTGTTAGTGCTGTGGTTGTGTGTGTGTGTGGTTTCTGTGTGTGGCATGTGTGAGTGTGAGTGTTGTGTGGATGTGTCTGTGAGTGGAGTGTATGGGTGTTTGTGTGTGTATTGTGTGTGTGTATGTGTGAGTGGTGTGTGTGTGGTGTGTGTGTAGTGTGCATGTGTGTAGTGTGTGTGATGGTGGTGTGTGTTTCTGAGTGCTGTGTTTTTGTGTGTGTGGTTTATGTGTGGTGTCTGTGAGTGTTAGTGTTGTGTGGATGTGTCTGTAAGTGGAGTGTATGTGTGTTTGTGTGGTGTTTGTGTGCATGTGTGTGTCATGTGTGTTTATTTGTGGAATGCTTGTGTTGTGTGAGTGTGTTGTGTGTGTCTGGTGCTTGTGTGTGTGTGTGAGTGTGTATGGTTCCTGTGTTGCTGTGTATGTGTTTAGTGTGTGAGATCGGGTTGTGTGTGTGGAGTGTGTGAGTGGTGTGTGTGAATGGTGTATGTGAATGGTGTGTGTGGTGTGTTTGTTGTGTGTGTGTTGTGATTGTGTTTGTGTGATCTGTTTGTGTGTTTTTGTGTGTGTATGTGTGGTGTTTGTGTGTGTACAGTTTGTTTGAGTGTGGTGTGTGTGTTTTTGGTGTGTGTTGTGTGTGGAGTGTGTTTATGAGTGTATTTGTGCGTATGTGCATGAGTGGTGTGTGTGTGAGTGTTGTGTCCGTGTGAGTGTGTTTTTGTGAGGGTCTTTATGTGTATGAGTGTGTGTGAGTGTGTGTGAGCATGTGTGAGCATGCATGTGAGTGTGTTGTATGTCTGTGAGTGTGTGTGAGTGGTATGGGTAAGTGTGTGGTGTGTGTTAGTGTGTGTGTGTGAGTAGGTGTGTGTGAGTGGTGTGTGTTTGTTTAACTGTGTGTACGTGAATGTGTGTGGTTTGTGTGAGCATGTGTGTGTTTGTGTATTTCTTTTTGAGTGCCTGTGTAAGTGGTTTGTGTGTGAGTTGTGTGTTGTGTGTGCAGTGTGCATTTTGAAGTGTGTGATAGAGTTGTTTTTGTGTTGTGTTTGTGTGTGTGGTGAGTGTTTAACGTGTGTTTATGTGTGTATATTTGTGGTGTGTTTGAGTGTCTTTGTGGGTGTGTGGTGTGTGTGTGTGTGTGTGTGAATGTTCATGTGTATGTGAGTGTGTGTATGTGAGTGTGCTGTGCTGTTGGTGGCTCTGTGTGTTTTTCTATGTTTCTTTGTGAGTGTGTGTGAGTGGTGTGTGTGTGAGTGGTGTGTGTGTTCTGTGTGTGTAGTATGTGTGATAGTGGTATGTGTGTGTGCTGTGGTTGTGTGTGTGTGTGCGGTTTCTTTGTATGGTATGTGTGAGTGTGATTGTTGTGTGGATGTATATGTGAGTGGAGTGTATGTGTGTTTTTTGTGTGTTTGTGTGTGTATTGTGTGTTTCCTGTGTGTGTGCATGTGTGTGTTGTGTGCGTGCATGTGAGTGGTGAGTGTGGGAGTGTGGGAGTGGTGTGAGTGTGGTGTGTGTGTTTTGTGAGTGCATGTGTGTTTGCAATTGTTTGTGTGTGTGAGTGGTGTGTGTGATTGTGTGTTTGTGTGTGTTTATGTATGTGCAGTGTGTGTGTGAGTAGGTGTGTTAATGTGTGTGCAGTGTGTGTGTGCAGTGTGTGTGTGAGTGGTGAGTGTGTTGTGTTTGTGTGTGTGTGTCATGTGTGTTTATGTGTATTCAATTTTTGTGGTGGGTTACCTTTGTCAGTATGTGTGTGGTGTGTTTGTGTGTGCGAATGTCAGTGAGTGTATGTGAGTGTGTGTGCAGTGTGGGTGGCTGTGTGTGTGTTTCTATGTTTGTGAGTGTGTGTGTGAGTGGTGTGTGTGGGCGTGTGTCATGTCTTTGTGGTGTGTATGTGTGTATTGTGTAATAGTGGTGTGTGTTTGTGAGTGCAGTGCTTGTGTGTGTAGTTTCTATGTGTGGTATTTTGAGTGTGAGTGTTGTGTGTGTGAGTGTTGTGTGTGTGTAAGTGGTGTGTGTGGGGTTGTGTGAGTTTGTAGGGGTGTTCTGTTAGTGCATGTGTGTTTGCAAGTGTTTTTGTGTATTTGTCAGTGGTGTGCGTGAGTGGTGTTTGTGACTGTGTTTGTCTGTGTTTGTGTATGTGAGTGTGCGTGGTGTGTGTGAGTACGTGTGTGTGAGTGTATTCTGTGTGAGTGTGTGTGTTTGTGAGTGTGTGTTATGTCTGTGAGTGTGTGTGAGTGGTATGTGTGTGTGGTGTAAGTGTGTGTGTGAGTAGGTGTGTGTAGTGTGGGTGAGTGTGTGTGTGAGTAGGTGTGTGTAGTGTGGGTGAGTGTGTGTGTGTTTGTGTATGTCAGTGTGTCTATGTCAGTGTGTGTTTGGTGTGGGCGGCCATGTGTGAGTTTGTATGTTTGTTTGTGAATGTGTGTGTAAGGGTGTGTGTTTTGTTTGTCTGTGAATTGTGTGTGTGCGTGTGTGTGGTTTCTGTGTGTGGTGTGCGTGTGAGTGTGTTTGTCAAATGGGGTGTGTGTGGTGTGGGTGTGTGGTCTCTGTGAGTGGAGTGTGTGTGTTTGTGTTTGTGTGCATGTGTGTGTCATGTTTGTGTGTGTGTGATATTTGTGTTGTGTGTGTGTGAGTTGGGTATGTGTGTGGTGTTTATGTGTGTGCTGTGTGTGGTTTCTGTGTGTGGTGTGTATGTTTAGTGTGTGTCTGAGTGGTGTGTGCATGTGTGGTGTTTGTGTGTGGTATGTGTAGTGTGTGTGTCAGCATGTGTGAGTGTGTATTTTTGAGTGTATTTGTGTTTCTTCTCTGTGTGTGTTTTGTGTGTACATGTGTGTGTTTTGTGCTTGCATGTCTGTGTGAAATGTTTGTGGTGTGTGTGAGTATGTGTGGTTCTGTGTGTGTTTGTGTGTTTCTGTGAGTGGTGTGTGTGTGGGAGTGTGTGTGGTTTCTGGGTGTGTTGTGTGTGTAGTGTGTGTGTGAGAGTAGTGTGTCTGTGTTTGTGGTGTGTGTGGAATGTATGTGGGGTGTGTGTATCTCTGAGTGTGTGTGTGAGTGTGTGTGTGTTTGTGTATGTCAATGTGTCTATGTGAGTGTGTGTGTGTGGTGTGGGTGGCCGTGTGTGGATTTTTATGTTTCTTTGTGAGTGTGCATGTGACTGTGTTTTTGTGTCTGTGATTTGTGTGTGTGTGAGTTGTGTGTTTTCTGTGTGTGGTTTGTGTGTGAGTGTGTGTGTGAGAATGGGGTGTGTGTGGTGTGTTTGTGTGGTCTCTGTGAGTGGAGTGTGTGTTTGTGTGTTCATGTGTGTGTTGTGTTTGTGTGTGTGTAATATCTGTGTTCTTGGTGTGTGTGAGTGTAAGTCTGTGTGGGGTTTGTGAGTTTGTGTATGTGTGGGTTTATGTGAGTGTGTGGTGTGTGGGCATGTGTGTGTTTGTATTTGTGTGTGAGGGGTGTATATATGTGTGTGTGTGGTGTGTTTGTGGTGTGCATGTGTGTAGTGTGTGTGTGAGAGTGGTGTGTCTGTGTTTGTGTTGTGTGTGTGAGTGTCAGTGTCTGTGTGCATGTGTGTGGGAGTGGTGTGTCTCTGTGGTGCTTGTGTGTGGGTCTATGTGTGTGTGTGTGGTGTGTGTTTTTGTGTGTGTGTTAGTTTGTGTATGTGAGTGTATGTGAGTGTGTGTGTGATGTGGGTGGCCGTGTATGTGCTTGTATGTTTCTTTCTGAGTGTATGTGTGAGGGGTTTGTGTTTGGTGATTGTGTGTATCTCATGTGTGTTTGTGTGTTTCTGTATGTGTTTTTCTGTGTCTGTGAGTTGTGTGTGTGTGAGTGTATGTGGTTTCTGTGTGGTGTGTGTGAGAAAGTTGTCTGTGTGGTGTAAGTGGAGTGTGGGTGTTTGTGTGTGTGTGTTGTGTGTATTGTTTTGTGTGTGTGTAATATTTGTGGTGTGTGTGTGAGTGTTGTGTGTGTGGTGTTTGTGTGTGTTTCTGTGTGTATTTGTGTGTTTCTGTGAGTGATCTCTGTGTTTGTGTGTGGTTTCTGGTTGTGGTGTTTCTTTAGTATGTGTGTGAGTGGTGTGTGATCATATGGTGTTTGTGTTTCGTGTCTTTATCATGACTACTGCTCTGAAATATTAACCTTCAATAAATCCATAGTGCAGTTGGTGCAGCCTTGTGGCCTGCCAAAAATCTGGGCATTCTGAATGTTGATAAGATTTTGGGACTGTCCCATGCGTCTACTGAAAGTCCCCAAAAAGAAGGAAAAATGGCAGCCATTGCTTTTCCCTTCTGCTTTTGTTCCCAGAGAGCAGAGCAGTTTGTCAAGAAGGAACACTTAGTGTGGAGGTCAGGAGATTGTGGGACAGGTAGCTGAGCTGGGCTTTGTTGGGTGGTGGCAGGAGTGATTCCAGCTGTCACCATCACCGTGAGGTGCCTGGGTGTCTGAGGACAATGTGTGTGACTGTCAGTTGAAGGCGTGGATGGTGTTCCATTAATAATGAATCATGGGAGTAATTTTGTTAATTTCTCCACCCCAGTCAGTACATATTAGTGTGTTACTCAGCCAAACATCAAAAGAACCATCGCATTTTAACCTTTCAGTGTTTGACTGTGGAGCCAGGGACAGTGAAAAAAATAAATTAACATAGCATTCCATTGAAAGTAATGACAGGATAAGAATGTACACAATTTTTCCTGTTTTTCATTTAATAGCAGGTTCATAGTTTTATGCAGAACCATACACATTACATCTGACCCTCTGGGAATAGCTTCTTTTTTTTTCCTCCTGTGGATGTAATTTTGAGTCTTTAATATTTGTTGTTAAACCCAGGCTGAGTCTGATTAATGAACTGTGGTGAACCAGGGCATCGAATCGCCCTGGTTGGTTTGCTTTAATGCCCTCCAAGGCTGCTTGTGGCAATGAGCTCACATGGGCGTCTTCAGGATGGCATTGTGCCCCAAATAGTGGGCAAGTTCCAGTGATGCCGGTCTGGAAGTGACTGTGGAGGGGAAATCCCAAGGTCCTAATGCCCTGGGCCAGGGTCTGTGCATGAAATTCAGAGTATTCCACAAATTCAAGTAGGAAAAGAATCCAAATGAAATTTAATATTCTGCTCAATTGCAAATGTTGTCCTGAGATCACAGAATTATGAGTCATCTATGAGATATTTTCACAACAAGAATATCAGTTATGCTCATTGCTACCTCCAAACTATCTGTCTTTAGGACAAAGAAATACAGATACTACTAAGTCACTAATTTGAAAAATAAAGATGCTGTTAGGGTACAATTGGTTCATTTATAATCTAATTTTAGACAATTAAAAACATAATTCCAAGAAGGGGTCTGTAGACCCCTGCTGTCTGCATTTCCGTCTTTCCCTCTAGCATACTGGTACTTCTCGTATCCTGCAGGCTCTGTTTCTAGGGTGACATTTTAAATCTTGCAATGTCACCTGTGCAGCCAGTTGACAGCAATAACTAAGTTGTGCTAACATTTCCAACTTCTACGCTCCTCCCTGCCCCATTTCCTGGAGGCTGTGACTTCTTTGTCTAAGTCACTGCCTCTTCCCAGGCATATATTGTATTGTTAGACACAAAGGAGTCACTTAGAAAATAATGAACTAACGATGTCTGTAAGAGGAACTAAAATCTGGTATCCACATCCTTAAGTGTTCATGCACTGTAGAAAGCATTTATGAGGTGTTAGAAGTGTTTGTAGGAGCTGATATGAACCAGCTTGTTGGCCGGCGGCTGGGTTTATCAGGGAACTGTGGACTCTCCAAGCTGACTTATTTCAGAGCATGGTCATCATTGCACAAAGAAAACTGGACTTCCCCAAAGGCAACTGGGGCTGCAGAGAGGGGAAAAGTGGGTTAGGGAAGATGAGCAGCATGTTTGCTGGGAGTGTGTCCATGCTTGGGTGTGTTTGTGCTCTGTGTCCAAAAACACCCAACCTGGCAGGAGTCCATGCATAGAGTGGTAGGTTGCCTTGGAGATTTTTTTCAACTTAACAAGAATTGAAACTGAAGCATGAAATGTTAAGTGACCATGACCTCCTAATTGCTGCATCCAACAGCCTCTGTCACACCTGAGCTACCAGACCGCACCTCCTTCCCCATTTCACATGGCTTTCCTTCCCGCTGGAAGCCTTGCGACCTCCTCTGCACCTCTGGCCTGCCAGCCTCACCTCCCCCCTGCCCCCGGCCCCTCCCCCTTCCCCCCTGCCCCCAGCCCCTCCCCCCTCCCCCTGCTCCTCCCCCTCACCAGCTCCTCTCATCCTCACCCTTGTCCTTCCCCCCACCTCTGTTCCTCCTACTTCCCCCTGCTCCTCCCTCCTCCCCCTACTCCTGCCCTCCTCCCTGCTCCTCCAGCCTCACCAACTGACTCCTCTCCACATCTATAAATCACTTCTGATCTCCACCTCTCAAGTACAGCTTTGTTCTCGTTCAGTGTTGCTCATTTTTTCATTATTGCTTCCCTAAATAGTCATTTTTAGATATCTTTTTCCATTACTCCCCTCACTCTTCTCCTGTCCCATCTTCAGGTAGAATCTGAATACCACTGATACAGTAGGCATTTATTTATGTTCTGTGATCTTTTAGATAAACAAACAATCATAACATCTGAAACCAATTTCTCTTTAGTGGAACCTGCAAACCATCAGATTTCCCATCCTGTGGATTCAGACAAGGTAAAGAAGGACTACAGTCCCAGCCACGTCTCTAAGGGAAAGTTCCAGTCTTTTCCACAAGATTAACTTCCTTCCTAAATTCCTCAAGTGTTTAACTGTTTATAAGGAACAGAATCTGTTTTGTCCACCTGTTTCCACCTGCAGGCCAGCTGGGAACATAGGCACTGACTGTCCTTGAGGGGGACTGGAAAAGGGGGTCCTCCACTTTTCCCTTTGTCATGAGTCTGAGCCCTCTTAAGTGCTGCTAATGGGGGTGAATCCAGAACCCTCCAGGGCTGCCACCATGGCTGCCACCACAGCTTCCTGATGGGCAGGAAGATGGTGGCTCTCTCTTGCTGCTCCTGCTCTTGCTGGGAGGTGCCTGGGTCTGCTGCCCTTGGCCTGCACATCTGGTAGAATATTTGCTTGGCCATGTGGACAACATGGTAGCATTGTATGGCAACACAGCTTCTTCAACTTCCATGTCACACCGCCAGGTCCTGTAGGTGCAGTCAAGGTACCAGGACAATGCACAGTTCCCCAAGGGCTCCATGCTGTCTCTGGCCTCCAAGCTTGGCTCCTGTTGTCCCCTCTTCCTGGAAGGCCCTTTCTTCTCCTGTTCACCTCCCACTGACAGTGTCACTACTTCATGAAACTTCCCAGAGACTCTGCCTGACCTCGCTCACTCCTGTTGATCTCTAAGGTGTCCAGGTTTCCACGAGATATGTGCAGACTATTTATCTGTATATCCCATTTTACCCTAAGCTCCTTGAAGACAGAGAATAAAAATATATCATGCACAACTAAGTTTGATTTTCAGATAAATAATAAATACTTTCTATCTGCACATGGCCCATCACTGAAAATCTGGACACAGGATGGGCATATTTGAACAGTTGAGATGGAACATACTTGCACCGAACATTCTTCATCTTTCATGTGCTCTTCAACTGTGACTACCCCACCTGTGTTTTATGTGGCAATCTAAGAGCATGTGAACTGTCTTACTGTATTCCCAGAGCACAGCACAGTCCCCGTCATCTGGGAGCCACTCAGCACACACTCATGAAGTGTAGGGAATTGGTCTGGATGCTGGTGACACAGTAGTGAGCAGACCACATTCTTTGTCTTGTTAGAGATTAAATTCTAGTGAGTGAGTATAGACAAGAAACCAGTCAAATATCTAGTATGTTGATGTTAAGTAAGAGTTGTGGAAGAAAACAAAGCAGGATAGAGACATAAGAGGGCTAACGTGAAAGTGACTTCTTTTTCTACCCAAACAGGCTCTGTGCTCTGCCTTTCTCATCTCAGCTGATGGCAGCTGATCAAAACTCAGGAAGTCATCCTTTCTGTTGCATCTCTCCTCCAACCTGTTAGGAAGTCTTATTTTTTTTCTACTTTCAAAATAAATCCAGACTCTGAGTACTTCTCACTGCTCCTACTGAGACATCCTGGGTCTACATCACCATGCTCTTGCCCAGCCCCTGGATGTTGACACAGTGTCTGATGGCTTCCCTTCTTCTTCCACCCTTGTTTTTCTGCAAAATGGCAACCAGAGATATGGTGCCATGCCGCTCTTCAAAATGTTCCAATAATGCTCCCTATTCTTAGTATGAAAGTTGAGTTACTTTTTTTTTGGTGGGACTGGGATTTGAACTCAGGGCTTTGACCTTTCAAAGCAGGTGCTATACCACTTGAGTACACCTCTAGTCCATTTTGTCCTGGTTATTTTGGAGATGGGGTCTCATGAACTATTTGCCTGGGTTGACCTTGAACCTTGATCCTCCCAATCTCAGGATTATAGGTGTGAGCCACTGGCACCTGGCTTGTAAAAGCTAAGGTTCTTAAAGTGGTTCTCAGAATTCTTCATTATCTGGTACCATCTCCCCCCATACCCCTTCTGTACTCTGTTACTTCTCTGGTCTTACCTCCAAGAACATTTTTTCTCTAGGGTGGCCAGCCAGCCATCTTGGTTTTCCCTGGATTCTTGGTCTCAGTACTGACAGTCACATGTCCCAGGAAGCCTCTGAGCCTTCCAGTTTGGACAGTTGCTCTCACTACCCACCATTTTAACCCCACACGCCTTCTACTGCTCTGTGGATGGGTGGGGCAGGCTCCTTTCTCTGCCCTTGGCACCCATTGTCCCATTTGGAGTTCTCTCCCCACTACTTCTGCATGGCATGTCCCATCTGAGTTTTGCTCAGTTGTTGATCTCACTGAAGCTTCCCTGAACCACCTGTATGGTTAGAGTTGCCCTCTTTGTCCTGATCCAGTTTTTCCACAGTCTTCATTTCCTTCTAAGACAGCATTTAATGCAGGCCCTCAGGCTAACTGTTTGTTTCCTTGCTAAAATGCAAGCCCACCAACGCATGAGTCTTTGTTTTCTCTACTGTTTTATCCTGATCATACAGGACTGCACGTGGTGGTGGCTGACTTGGAGCTGTGTGAGTATTTGGAGGGTTGAGTCACAGTCAGAGAGAAGGTGGCATTTCAGAGACCTCTGTGTGAATCTAGGAGAATAAAGGCCCAGGCTGAGGGCAGAAAGGCAGGAGCAGAGTGGGCAAGAGGCAGGTGGGAGGAGATGAGGTTAGGGAGGAATGGCCGTGCAGACCAAGTAGAGACAGTCAGCAATCATTTGGTTTTCATTGTGCATAAAACAAGAAACAAGTGGGTGAATTTGTTGAGATTGATGACAGGGTCTGAGTCAGCTTTCACAGTCTGCCTGGAGACCGTGCTCATGGCAGATGAAACAAAGCAAGGGTTGAAGCAGGAAGACAAGCTATGGAGAGGAAGATGCAGTTGGTTCAGACAACACTGGAGCTGGGCAGATAGTGAGGAGTCTGCGAGTCTGGATGTGTTCTGAATTAAAGTCAACAGGACCTGCAGATGGTCTGGACGCAGCAGTGAGAAACGAGAGTCAGGAATAATTCCTAGGATTTTTTTAAAACTTTTTTTCAATTATAATACTCATACAGAAAAATGGCCACATCACAAATGCACAGGCTGTGAATTTTTCTCCAAGGACAAACACACGTTCTCCACAACCCCGGCAAGATGGAGGCGACACTGACACTTCTCCTTGGTCATCATCCCTCCTCCTCTCATGGCTTGTCAAACTAATCACACAGTCACTTCATTATCAAGACCTGAGGTGTCACGTTTTCATTGTCATTTTCTTCAAGATATGGACAATGCCATTGTGATTTCTTCTTTGACCAATTTCTCAGTGTTTGGGGGATGTTTTGGTTGGCGTTTTGGCACCTGGCTTAATCTGCCATGTCAGAGAACATGTTGAAGGATTCAGTATTTCAAATTTGTTGGGACTCCTGGTGAAAGTGCCACCTTCTCTTATCAGATGCAGAGTTTTCCATGTAACAATTCAGTCAAGTTTATTACTTACATCTGGTAGTCAGATTGCTTAATTAGCAATGGAGAAACGTGTGTTAAATCTTTCCCTATCATCTCAGATTTACCTCCTCATACTTTAGTTCTGTCGAGTCTTGCTTCATGTCTTTAAGAGAACACAAACTTAAACTTGTCATATCTTTCTGGTAGATTAACTTATTTTCTGGCAGTGCTGGGATTTGAACTCAGGACCTCATGCTTGCTAGGCAGGCACTCTGCTATGTGAGCCACATCCTCAGTCCTTTTTGTGTTAGCTGTTTTTAGATAGGATCTTGTGCTACTGCCAGGTCAGCCTTGGACTGTGATCCTCCCACCTCTGCCTCCCAAGCAGCTGGGACCACAGCATGGTCCACTCTACCTGGCTTGTTTTTTCAGATAGGGTCTTGCTGACTTTTGTCTGGGCTGGCTTAACTTTGATCCTCCTATCCTCCCTAGTAGCTGGGATTATAGGCATTCACAACCATGCTTTGCAAGCTTTCATCATTATGAAAGATTCATTTCTGTGTTTGATGGGGATTACAAAGCTCTCCTTCCATTCTCTTACTCCCAACCCTTCTATGTCCCTCTATTTAAGACAGGCTGATTTAGGCCACATATTGCTGAATTTCTAATCTTTCACCTACTTGGACAGAATCTGATTTTCTCTTGAAGCATTTAGTCCATTTACATTTGGTGTAATTACTGATAAATTTGGAATTACATGTACTGGATATAACAACACTCATTGTCTACTTCATAGAGCCTTACCCTTTCCCAGATTGCTGGGTGGCAGTCAGCAGTCTCTCGCATCTGTTCTCATCTGTCGCTCTGCTCTTCATTCTCTTCTGCATCTCTGTCTTTCCCTCTGGGATCATTTCCCTCCTATCCTGCCTCCCCTCGGTATGTCCTTTTAATATGGATCTGCTGACAACAAAAACTTAAAAACATCCTTTAAGTCTAAGGGGATTTCTGTGGATGTAGAAGTAGACAACAGTGTCATTTGCATGTCAGGATGGCATTCCTCTTTTCCTGGTTTCCATGGCTTCTGTTCAGAACTTAGTTGACACTCCCCTGAGGGCACCGTGCTCTTTCATCTGCTGTTCTTACTGTTCGCTTTGCCATTTGGAAATCCTTCTGTGGATTTATGTCATGACTAGTGACATAAGCATCCCGATTTGGCTGTGACATCTTTGGTCTGTCTTGGGAAATTCTTGGATGTCACCTCTGCACCCGTGTCTTCTCCCCCTTGCTGGGTCTCCAGCCACACTTAGGTGAGGTTTTACCACCTCGCTGCCTCTTGCACACTTTTTCACACTTGTCTTTTTTTTCTTCTGGGCTTTGGTCTACATATTTTCTACTTCAAGATCTTATAGTTTTAATTGTTTTTACCTGCGATTGATCTCTTCTGTTGAGTTCTTCACTTATTTGTTTAGGTGTAAATATTTCGTGTGAAACTGTCTTGTCTGTAAAAAATTGAATACCAGGCATTTCATATGAAAAATTGCAGAGGCTCTGGGTGATACTAGCTTTCTGTGGAGGTTTCACTTTATAGGACAGCAGGCAGCTAGAATAGGGGTAGAGGAACTAAATCCAACCTGTGAATGAATGAGTACTGATTAGTTTTCAGAATATGTATGATTCCAGGATCATCTGCCTGGGCATAACTCCCATGCTGGGTACCTTGAACAAGTGACTTCATATTTCCATTCATCAATTTTCTTATAAATAACACAGAATAACAGTACTGTTCTCACAGTATGGTTAGGAAGATCAAATGAATCAATATAAAAAAGAACTTCAAACAGTACCTGATGCATTAGTGAGTGGTCAATAAGTGTTAGTGCAGTTTGCTTTTTTTGGTGGCACTGGAATTCAAACTCAGGGTCTTGTGCTCAGTAAATTGGCAGGTGCTCTACCACTTGAGCCACTTTTCCAGTCCCAAGTGTAGATTTAATTCCTGTGTGAGGGGACATAAACTTAAAATCGTCTCTCTCTTTTTCTGCCTTTAACAAATATTAATCGAAGTGGTTACTAATGGAAGTCAGTGTGTGGAGAAAGATTAGATTTTGCTACAGGATCAATCAGGAAGAAGGATGGAGTTATAAAATTTAACAGCTCTTGTTATTCACAGTAGAGTCAAAGAGACCATGCAGGCATCTCAGTACCGACCATGGGTCCTCGTGGATAATTTCCTACTTGTCATTCCATCAGTGCCTGGGTGCTAGACTGAGCTGCAGTGTGAGGGTCTTGTCCTGTGGGTGGAATTTGGTGGACTGGTCAGCTTCTCACTTTCTGAGGCTAGGGTGGGAGTGATGGTGGTCAGAGGAAGCTAGATCAAGATGAGGGAGTTGATAGCCTCTAGTTTTCTCTCTCTCTCTCTCTCTCTCTCTCTCTCTCTCTCTCTCTCTGTCTACCTCTCAGCCTTTGCCTTTGCTTCCTTTTGGAGAAGTACATTCTCCAGGAAAGATGTTCTGTCAAATTAAGAATTAGACACAATTTCATTAGAGAAGTTCCCAGCTAATGTTTCTTCTCCCTCTGACAAGCGTCATCCTCATAGGATCATTTTGATTGGATTCAAGGTGCATGATTATGCCACAGACACCCTACACTACGCAATTTGTGGTTTAACTAGTGATAAATTGATAATCACCTGCCCAGCTAAGCCAGTCCACAGCTAATATTGTGAAACTTCCATAAAGCTGGCTGTCAATGAACAGATATTTATTTCTGGTGAACTCCTTGATCTCCCATTGTAATCCTTTGAATCTCTGTTATCCATCACTCTTTAACACATTTGTTTAGCAGGGAAATAGGCTTCTAAAATCTCACCATCACACCATGAAAGCAAGCCTCAGCAGTGACATTTCTCACTCTGACATGCAAGTCTCAACACTATTTAGCTATCAAATTTAGTGAGGTGATGTAAATTTACAGAAGGATGGCAAGAGATTTTGGAAAGTGTTACCCTTTGTTTTCTTGGACAAGAAAAACGTTTTAGATATGCACCCTTCTTCTCTGCCCTTCCCAATCTGAGTAGTGGGTTTTGGTTTTAAGCTTCTCCCCTTCTCTGACAGATCAAAGTGCAGACTTTCGAAAGCTCAGGAAATTTTTGCATTGCTAGATCTTAAGTTGTACAAAGTGGAGTAGGAAAGAAATTTTCACAAATGTAAGCAAGGGCTGAAGGTGGTTCAGTGGTGGAGAACTTGCCCACCCTGAGCAAGGCTCCAGGTTGGGACCTGGGTTGCAAATAAGTGATTGTAAATTTGTTCAAAAAGCAAGTGACACTGACAGGTGTTTTTAAGTTTGTAAAAAAGGGTTTAAGGTTTTCATTTTTTTCTTTATCTGGTATTTGGTTTCATTGTCCAAATGAGTTATGGCCTCAGTAATCATTCCTGGAGAACTTTATCCCACAAAGTCTGAGACTCAACAGGAAAGCCAGTCATGGCTCTCCTGGAATTGCCAGGCCATGACTCTTTATGAAGAAGACATTTGCTCTTTCCCTGGTATATTCTGAATTTATATGAATGTCCTAATAAACGTTCTCATTGTGTGTGGTTCAGTCTCCTGAGGGAAGAGTTTTCTTCTGTTTAATCTCAGGAAGTAGGACCAGCTCTGGCAAGGCATAACAGAGCCTAAGGAAACACTTCCTGTATTTAGGTTAACAGTTGTATAAGAAGATTTGCTTAAAGGGTCTTTAAGCAAAGACCCTTTAAGGGTCTGAATTCTTGATTAGAATTCCAGTGCAGCAGGCTTGGGAAGGATTCAGACTGCATCTGAATCCCCTTCTCTTCTTTCCCTGGTGGGAATTCTGAAGGGATTTTGTGTCATTTCCTTCGATGGTCAATTACACGTCTCCTTTCCCCAGTAATTCTGGAATTCATTATTCTCAAATATCAATATGCATGAAGGAAAATGTGTTCTTTTAACTATGGTATAAAACTTAGTGATTCAACCAAAGGTTTCTTAAGAGTTTAGAGAAAATTTCAGTTTTGCTCATCTTTACTAAGAATGGCCTTGAAAGAAAAAGGGATCAAGACCCAAGAAATTGACTCCACTTTGTGACATCAAGGACAAGGACACGTGTGTTACCTCAAAACTTCTTTTGGAGCAACATGTACAGTATTTTTATATAAAAATATATGCTCAATAAGTATGTTTAAATTTACTGGTGTATATTTTCTTGAAAACTCTTCTCAGATATTTCAGAACATTCTGATAGTTTAGAAAAAAATGAGTGCTGACCAGATGTGCTGCAAGGACTCTTTCTCCATTCTGCTTGAAATCACTTTTCTTCCTAACAGAATGTTTGCTTTGATTTTTCTTTATTTTTATTAGAATACAGTAGCTACAGGGGGAATCATTGTGACACTTCTGAATAGCCTGGCACTGAACATTGGTTTAGGTTCACCCCACCATTTCTCTCTTCATGCCCCTCCCTGTCCTACCTAAACAATCACAAGAGGTTCCATTGTTCTATTTCAAGTATGTACCCCGCAACCGGGCCAATTTTACAGACCTGTTCTTCATTTTAAATTCCAAAGTCAGTGTCCAAGGGATTTCTTGATATGTCCCACCTGTGAGTGTATGATACATTGGTCATTCGAACCCCTTCTGTTACTCTCCCTTATCCCTTCCCTCCATCCCCCATTTTCCACAGCTTTCAGTACATATCCTTACATCCTCTACCTGCACAGATGTTCTGTGTTTCAGTATTGTTGGCGTTCTACCATTCCCTTTTCCTTTCCCTTCCCCCCTCCAGTTCCACAGAGGCAGTTCCACTATTACAAACTTGTTCCCGGTGTAAATGTGGAGGCTCATGTGCATCTGTTTATCTTCGGATCTGTCTTCCACAGATGAAAGAAAACATGCGGCATTTGTTTTTCTGAACCTGGCTCACTTGACTTAATATGATGTCCTCCATTTTCCATGCCATTGGGACACCATGGGAAATCTACCAAAGAATAAAAAAATCACACCAGGGCCCAGGTAGAAATGCTCACGTGATCTTTTTCAAGGAGGCAAAGCACGCTGATGATGCTGAGAAAACACTTACTGAATGGATAACAGTGAAGACATTTCTGAGTGTTTTCCATGAGGTTGTTTCATTTCTAACTCCATACAACATTGCAAAAGCAAAACATACTTCACAGAGGAAACCCCAGCACTGAGGACCCCTGGAAACAATGAGCTGAAGATGGGATAGAGCCACAGCTCAGCCTCTGCTGTGAACTTGAACTTGTGACTGTGGACAACTCATTTCACCTCCATGGGCTGCAGGTTCCTCTCTGTAAGAGGACGAGGTTGTCACCTTTCAAAGTGTAATTTTTCTCTGTTATTTTTATTTACTTTTTCTTTTAGTTTTATGTGCATAATTTTTCTCTTTTAAAACTCAGTCTTATGAAGAATTCTAGTGTATACAGCAAGCAAAAGTAGATCATCTTGGGTTGGATCTGGGGAGATACTGTGATGCCCTGCCTACTCTGTCTCCCCTCCCCCACAGCACAGTTTGAAAGCCATGGACTTAATGATTTGTTTGGTCCCTCTCCAGCAGTAAGATGCAGGACACTGTTAATAGTGTCACAGGAGCCATCTGGAGGCCAGTGGAGGGTGCTTGAGGACATATTTTGAGAAGTACTCCTTTGGAGTGCTATCCTTTCCCCTCAAACCTACTCTGGTCCCTTAGTAGATAGAGCTGTTACCTCCTAGGCCTGAAGCTGGGGGACTGTCCAACACCCCTCCCTCATGGTCCACAACCAGTCACCAATTCTTCTCAGCTGTGATCTCTGAATATTTCTTAAACTTACTATGTCCTGTCCTGCCCTATTTTCAATACCAGAATTCAGGTTCTTCTTTCTTTCTCTTGGGCAATCCCACTAAAGTCTTGATAAGACTTGTGATTGCAGTTCTTTTTCCACATGGGCACTCCTTTGCAGTTCTCCATGGATGACCCACAGGGCGGGTCCAGTTTCACTGTCCAAGAGGGCAGTGAAGGCTCTCCAAGGCTGGTCTTACCCAGCTCGCCATGCTCTGCACCTGTCACGGGTCTTCTTATGCTTTTTGCTCTGTCAGTACCAAGTTGCTGCTCTTTGGCATAAGGTTAGTTGTTTGCCAAATACTTGAGACCAGAAGTATTCCAGATTTTGGAGATTTGTTTTTGATTTTGGGATATATATGTGGACCTCACTGGTTGGATATCCCTAATGCAAACATCCACAGTCTAAAATACTACAGGATCTGAATTTTTTGAGTTTCTCGTTGGTGCTCACCAGGTCTAGATTTTGGAGCACTGCAGATCTTAGATTTGTGTGGCAGGGATGCCCAACAGTGCAATTTTATACCCCCAACCCTAGGGCACAGGGCTTCTCCTCCATTTCTCCTTCTCTCCCTCTTTTCTATAGCTAAATTCTAATATTTTTTTAAGACTCTGCAAATGTCATCCCTGTAAAAAGTCTTTGGTGGCTCTTGGCCAAGCCAAAGACCTCATTGTGATTCTTAGGAGGCCATGTTTCATTTTCTTTCATACTTCTCACTCCCCAGTGCCTTGTGCTCTCAGGCCCTTGGTAAGAGACCTACTGTGAGGTCCTCTCTGGTTTAAACACATCTGTTCACTGAATCTGTTTCACGTTGCATTGTCAAGAGATTGCAGAGGCCTCAGAGGTACAATTCTTTCAAAATTTAGAAGCTACCTTGTCCATAGAATCATGTTTACTCTAGTCTGATATTCATTGTAAAGCTATTTTAAGAATATTATTTGCTTTTCCTGTTAAGAGTCTGCATGATTTAAGAAGAGAAAAAGTCAAAATATAGAAGAGAAAGACGTTGGGTGAATTCACTCAAGTAATCCTCTGAGTGTTTGAGTACATTTTCAGTTGTTCCTTTGTCCTAATGTAGGCCTAAGGGAGGGGGAATGAGTGCCTTGTCCCCTGCTGCTGGCTTAACTGTGAGTGTGCCAGGTGAAGAGGTCTTCCTCACCATCATTCTCCCCCTCATTGCCCGGTTTCTGTAGCCTATCTGGAGCTTTGTGTGCCTGGGAGGGCAACTCCTCTGGGGTCATCCTGCCCTAAAGGCACAGTGTTAAGCAACAAGACTGTGCATTTGAGCTGAGAAAAAGGTGACTGTCCTGTGGGTGGAAGCCCTCAGAGGGACTGGAGCTGGATTTAGGTCCCTCCACCAGGCACCTTTGTGAGGTCCACAGTTTTATCCTGAAGATGAAAACAAAGAGCTACCCATTTCTTCCTTGCCCCAGAGGGCAGGCTACAGCCACCATCAAGGACAGAAAAGGGACAGCTAGGGTGTTGTTGTTGGGTCATTGAGCCTCCCTTGCCATTCTAGTAGGGTTGCCATTCTGTGGTCCTTTCTGATCCAGTCCCTTCTTTGTCACTTTGTAGAGCTCATTTTGCTAAGTGACAAAGCTAAATCTGTCACAACACAAGCCAAACAAAATGATGACTGCCTGCTTGTATGTGTGGCATTACTTAACGCACTCTGTGGTAAGCTTTATTCACAAGCAGTGAATTATTGACGTCCACGCAGAAAATGAATGTGACATTTGAGACAGATGTTTGTTGTTTGTTGCATATCTATCTATCTATATATGTTTTCAAAACCCCAGCTCCTGCAATTGGCCAAAATTGCCTCCACAAAATGCTGCACTTGTCCATGTGGGGTCGTGGTCTGACCCCTGACTTATAGGGACAGTACACTGAAGTCTCACTGTACCCAGGTACATGCCTTTCTTTTTATGGATGGAGTTGCTTGAACAATAGTGCTGAGGCTGAAGCCACTGAGTTCGACCAGGGGCTGCTGTTGAACTTCTGAAAAAGATCCGATTTTGGAGGAGAAGGTGGGGGAGTAGAGGATGGCAAGGGAGAGATAGGGATGGGGGAAGAGGAATGGTAAAAAAGTCTTGGATGCAAAGCTGACATTTCTGTCTGAGGTGAAACATGCTTTTCTGATGTCACACATGGAATGTTCTGGAAGTGTCAGTAATAAATACTTCCATCAGAAATCTTCATATTCTAAGTCTCTGCATCTCAGACCCCAAGGAGAGGCATACAAAGACATAGCTGTCAGGATCTAATTTTGGATCTGAGCACTATGGCGGTTGTCAGGCATCTCTTCCCTTGTGTGCTATTTATCTTCTGTCACAAACAAACTGAGTGCAGGGATTTTAATTAATTTCCAAGTGTCTCCCAGGGTAATTTTATCTCTAATATATTAATATGATGATTTAAATCTTCATTCAGGAGCAGACTTTCTGTTGAAAATGACAAAAGGCTTAGATGGTGTTTAGTGATATCAATAATGTACACGTCCATTGGTTTGCAGGAATCAATAAAGTTGCCCTTTACTCATTTTTCTTCTTGGAGCCATCAGTGGGATTTTATCTCTTTTAAGAATATTAAGGAAATCTCGGTGAGCCAACTGTGTTATATTTCTTCTTTTGATTGAACACAGTTCTTAGGCTGTTTCTCTTATTTTTGTGGAAAACCTACTTTAAGAAAAGTTCTTGATCTGATGGTGAGTGACTTTTTTTCTTTGAGTACTCCTCTTCGAAAAGCTTTATTTCCTTTTTTAACCAAAAGACCAGTGATAGGGCAGGACCCTGAAATAGACAAATGTATTGAAAGGGCAGCAAGTGAGTGTGTCTTTTTTCCCCCTGCCCAAACTCCTTTTCAATAGAAAAATGTGGAATAAAACATGCAGCCCAATAATAATCCTGAGGGAAGTTGGAGCTCCAAGGTATGGGTCTTAAACATCAGATTTAAAAAGACAACGGACACTCTGATTAGCTAGTTAACCACTTCAAACGTGTCTTCATGTGTTCTCTAAGACCTCACAGTGCACGTGATAAAAACACACACAATTTTATCCATCGATTAAATTCACTAACTAAGTGTGAGAGAAAAAAAGCCAAATGAAAATGAAAGCCCTGTCTTTCACAGTAAGTCATGTTTGGAAGAGTTTTATTGATTTTTGGAACTACATATATCTTTATATAATACTATTATACTCTCAGCTAAAAGATTACCTCAAATTTATAAAGATTTTTTTCTGAATTCACCTTTATGGTATTTGATTACTGGGGTGATAGGGCAGTTCTTCAAGAAATATTTATCTTCCTCTGAAAAAGACAGTCAAACATAATTGGAAAACCATAGCAATAGAAGTCAAGTTCCTAGAATTGTGTACAGGGCTTTTAATTATTGACCACTAAAGATTAAATCCTTGGGGACACATGGGACTTCTCTGTATAGGTCTGGAGATTTCATGTGTCGTTTCTTTCTGTATGAAGATTTCTTTCCTTCCTTCCTTCCTTCCTTCCTTCTTTCTTCCTTCCTTCCTTCCTGCTTTCCTTCCTTCCTTCCTTCGTTCCTTCCTTCTTTCCTTCATTTCTTCCTTCCTTTCTCTTTCCAACCTCCAGCACCTGCCACACCAACATTTTTCCCAGATCCACCAGACAAATTGAATAACCAAAGAGCTGCCTGGTGAGAAAGGAGCTTTTTGCGTTCAGCTGCCTTGAGTGTGTGATTTGTACTTCCCTCGTCCTGTGTGCTGTATGTAGGCACCACAGAACCCAACCTTTTCAACACAGATTGAATCTGACAGCTTTTATTTTATGTGATTTCTGAGGATCACTACAGAAATGCTTCTTAATTGAAATAGTTCTCTATTTGGCTTTTATTTTATTGTCCCTTACTTCTTGACATCTTGTACATGAAATCAGAAGCTGTTTTAGAGACATGCAATGACAGCCTCCTCAGAGCCTGATTCTGGGTGCTGATAGACCTGCACTTTTCAAAGCAGCTGAGTGGCTCTCACCAACCTGGGAGAAAGATCCTGCATGATGGGGGTGTCACCTAGAAATGGCAGATTAATCACCAAGGAATGACTATGTTACCTCCCAGCTGCCCTGCATTCTATGGAAGAGGAATAAAGTCAACAACTACCTATCTATCATCTATGTATCTATCATCTATCTATTTATCTATCCATCCATCCATCTATCTTTCTATCATTTATCATCTATCTTTCTATCTATCATCTATCTATCTATTGATATATAGCTCTTCCTCTCTCTCTCTCTCTCTATATATAGATAGATAGATAGATAGATAGACAGATAGATAGATAGATAGATGTATATGTTTTTGCTATTAAATTTAACAACATCCAGCTCAAGTTTAGTTTGAGGTATTTCCTCTCGACTGGCATGGAATGCTACTCATGTAATTTTGTGTGCACTGTAAAGACAAATCAAAGCGTCCTCGTGGCATCTGTCCCCCCCCCCATTGTATTATCCCCTAATGAGAGCCCATACAAGGTGGATGCCATGTGACACAGGCATGCACAGAGATCCCATTTGTTACTATGAGCATCGAAGGAAAATGCTGTTTGTATTACTGTGATGGTTTGGAGTTAGAAAAGTGTTATTTGGGAAAAATATATTTATATCAGTTGGTAGAAATAAAAAAGAGGCAGGATGCAAAAATCTGACAGCAGCATAAGGAAGAGCAGATCAGATCAGCCTCGTCCTCAGCAGGAGCAGAAAGCAAACATGTCCCTCTCGGGAATGGTGACAAGAGGAGTATCGTGCACCTGGATTTCAGTCCTACCTAACTCTGTAACTTTACAATGTGAGGTTCAGAAGTTAGAGTCAATTATCATAATTCATGGTGGATGGAGGGAGTGGATTCCACTGCAGATAGTTAAAAGGTTTCATTGCTATTAGGGCTTGCCAATGCCCCAGAATGCCTCAACTTGCTTTGTAATGCCTCTTGTTGAGATATGGAGTTATTTTATCTTCTTATTTCATTATGCAAAAACTCTAATTGAAAAGGTATTTGCAAGAACATTTAAAGTAGTGCTTCAAAGAGGAGAAAATGTTCTCAGAATAGCTTATCAAAAGATAACTGTCAATTTTATTTTGGATGAACAAAGGTGGCAAAGTAAAAAGCACTTTATTGTAAAAGCCTAGGGAGCAAGTCAATAAATACAACACATAAACATAAAGGGAGAAAGTCGATAATTATCTTATGACTTCAATGTAATTTAAGTCATACTTTTAAAATGTATCTAGCAGAAAGTGCTTTTTTTCTACCAGGTTCTGAGTTCCAGACTTGGAGTCTCCATCAGGTAAGAACTTAGCTCTCCGTGATAATGTAGGAATTGGAATGGATCAGGTGTGGCCCGTTTTTAATTCATCTCTGAGAGATACAGAAAGGAGAGTGTGTGGGAGGCATTAGTGAAATTTAACAACCACTTCATGACACAGCTTTTCAAAATGATTGCTTCTTAATTCTGTCAGTGTGGCTGAAAGTCAGTTAGGAGTTTGAACGGAACTGGATCGTGACATGGAACGGCATGACCAAGTGTTTTGTATCTGTTAGAAACTCCGTAAGCAGTATAATTTTTGGACTTCTAAGATCAGGGTGAGCTGTTCCTTTGTATATACTTTGTACTTATCCTTTTCTGATAATTAGATTTTTTTTCTTATTTTAGGGAGATGGTATTAGCTGTAAATAACTGTAAATAACACCTATGCCACCTTACTTTGCAAACACATTCCTCAGGTTATAAACTTTAACCTGACAGATCAATGCTGCACAGAGACTTTTTTTGAAGAGATCTAAACACCTATGATGAGAACTACCTATTTAAAGAAGAATTCAGAAAACATAACATACAATGTCACAAAAGGGTAAAACTATCTAAAATTCTATCTTCCTACCCTGCATAATACCCACAGACAGAAGTGAGTCGTGAGGAGTTTCAGGGTCTGCATGAGCAAGGCTCTTGATAAATATTTACTAAGTTTGGAACACGAGAGGAAAAATTCTCATCAGCACAAATCTGTTTTCCATTTTGTGAGTCAGCAAAGGGATGCTAAGCCCTGATTAAATATACTGGCACAGAATTTCTCCCAGAGACTCAGGACCTTTCAAGATTCCAAAGATGTCCTAAGTCCAATGACCAGGTTAATTCACTCCTGTACATGGAGGCTTCTACAACTGTGCTGAAATATTTCTCAGAAAGAATCTTCACGTGTTTAAAATCGCAAGCACAGCACCTTGCAATAAGAAAGCAGTCTATGACTTCACTTTTAACATTGTCTTGCTGGTCCCTTCTTTCTCATGGCGATCACTCACGAGGCCTAAGTCATGAGCTGACCTCTCCTCCGCAGTGGGTCTCCTTCACCCTGTGTGGAAGCAGATCTCAGCAGCTCCCTCACTGACATCCTATTTTCTCATTGCTCCTTTTTCTTGGTCTGCTTGGGAACAGTCTCATTTTGAAAATACAAGGGACATTATCTCATAAAAGAAATGTAATAACAACAGAACTTCTGACATTTTGAAAATGTAAAATTCCTAAGTTATTGATCTATGGGAAAAGCTGTAATTTATAACCAGCAAGTTAGTAAGTTGTACACATCTGTGTACTGTTTCAGAAAATAAAGGTTGTTACCATAGCAACTGCCACATAATATGGAATATATGTTATTTGTGAGATGCCAGGCTTTGTGTTTTAAAAAAAATGCTTCCTCCTCATGGCTGCTGCCTGATGTTTCCAGGATTTCTGCCTTTTCTTCAGATTAGAGGAGTCCTCTCTCTGTGTCCTGTCATTTTGAATATTTTCTTTATTTTGATTTTCTCATACTTTTAGGGTTGGTTAGCTCAATCAATAAGTTTGCACAGTCCTGACCACCACCAAGATGTTTCTAACCTCATCCTTATTTGGTTCATTTTTAAGGGATTCTACTTAATTTTTTAGCTAGACCAACATGAATGTAGTAAGCTTGCATCCAGTTACTCTGAACACAACAAGTGAATACACCTGCTAGCATTTTGTTTGTTGGCCCTTTGAAGATTTTGCCATTTTTCTATGGCATAACCATTATGGTATTTTTAAAAATAGAAATGACATTTAGAAGTATATAGTTCTATAGGTGCCATTTTTCACTTCAGACTTGTATATCATATTTTATTTAATTTGAAATCATTGTTTAGATGGTATTGAATGGTTTATAATGAAAAAGTTTAACTGATTAAAAAGGGTAGAGTTCCAGTGTTTCTTGGCAAGTAGTATAGCCACAGAATAAGTAAGCTGAAAATTGTCAAGGTTCAGTTTTAATAGAAATCCTGCTAGTTTCCTATGTAGAAAAACAAATCAATAAATGGGAGAAGGTGGTAATGCAAAACAGGACCAATCAGTATGGCAGGACAAAGGACCAGAATGTCCACCTGGCTTGTCAGAAAAGCTTGGAAGCAGCTTGACACTGGGAACATGATTTCTGATCTAACATGATTTCTGATGCTTGTTAGAGTTTTGGAAGGCAGACATGATGGACAGGGGATAGGATTCTGGGTTCTGGCTGTCCTTAGTGATAACTACCTCCGTATCTTCAGAATGGTTCTGTGACATAAAAATGTGCTTCCTCAACCCTAAAAACAAAACACTTCTGGTGAAAAATGACAGAGTGAACAATATTCCTCCTTTAAAAAATAATAATTTAATCAATAGACATTTATTCAACATCTACCATGTGCAGGGCACCGTTTTGAGATATCAAGATGGATAAAAGGTTTTCCCAGTCTCTGGGGAACTGGCCAGTTCAGTGAGGCAGTGAGGCACACACTGACTACCACAGTGAGCTGTGCCGTGACCTGCTTTCCACTCCTCACCAGTCAACGGCGGTGATAGTAATCACACCAACACTTCCTTTCTGGCGAGTACCTCTGATGCATTTTGTAATTTAGCACACAGGTCCTTTTCTTTTCTTTCTTTCTTTTTTCTTTTCTTTTTTTTTTTTTGTAATACTAGGGTGTGAACTCAAGGCCTTGAACTTGCTGAGCAAGGGCTCTACCATTTGAGCCCTGCCTCCAGCCCCAAATCTGAACTGTCTTTATTTCAGATTCAAATCTCTGCTATGAGGGCAGAAAAGCAGTTGTAGGTCTAAGGACAGGTCAGTAAGGCTGCATTCTGGTAGGACTTCATTACCTAAGTAGGCAGCAGGCCGGATCTGCCACACACCATCACTCGCTTACTCTTGTTTGAGACTTACTATTTTTCCTTTCCTTCCTCCCATTTGTTAAGCTTTCCCTACCATTCTCTCCAGACCTTGCCAGTCCTTCCTGACCACTGGACCCTCTCTGCGAATGAGAGGCCATGTGGCTGCTATCTTATGTGGTTCCACCCTTCTCCATCTCTCTATACCAGCACCTTGGTCCTTTGTCCTCACAGCTCTTAGGGCTTACTCACTGTCTGTGTTCCCCTGGGTGCTGCTGCTCTATGTGAGCTGGATTCTTGTTGGCTTTGGTCATTGTGGAATTTTCTAGCAAGCAGAGAAGAGGCCATGACACAGAACAGATGCCAGTAGAGCTGTGTTTTCAGTGATTTCTCAACATTCCTCTTCTGAAAGAACAAGGTCCCCCTAATGACAGTTTGAAGGCCTTTCATGCTGGACTCTGGGAGTCCAGCACTCTGGCAATGCCCTACCACCATGTATTCTGGTTGACACAGGGAATTTTTCCTGTAAGTGTGAGTAAGGACAAGGTCTTACCACATGCTGTCCACTGTGTAATGACCTGTCTTATTTGTCACTGCCTTGCTAACACTGCTGCCATGGGTGTCATCACTGCCATGAGACTCTACTGCCACTTCCACTGCATAGCTCTGTACTCACTGGACATGGTGGATAACCTCATCTTTGGGAACCACAGAGACCACTCAGTGATGGCCATTGCTCCTGCTGGGCACTGCTGTGCCTCTGCTAAGAGTCACACCATCTGAGCCCAGTGTTTCTGTCAAGCACTGAGCCTTCTGCTAAACTTACTACTGTCTCCAGTTCCACCAGGTGCCACCACTTCAGAGCCAAGCCACCTCCCCTCCTCTCTCTGTGGAGACTTTTTCTTCTCTCAACGTAGTCGTTCTGAATTAGTGCTTCCTCTGCACTGAAGAGTCTCCAATTTTACTTACAACCATCTCTCTTCCAAAGTATAACAGTTATTGTGTGTCTGGCACTGGTGGGAGACCCTTATGTACATGAACTAGTGCAGCCCTCACAACAGACCTGAAGGCAGGAATACCAAACTTCAGATCTCCACTGAGGGCAGAAAGACTAAGTGACTCACTCAAGGCCACCAGTAAGTGACAGAATTGAGATCTGAAGCCAGGCTACTGGCATTAGAATTTGTGCTTTTAGTCACCAATATGGGGAAGAAGGCAAAGCTGGGGACAGATGCAGGAGAGGGATGCCATGCTGCACCCCAAAGCTCTCTCTACTGTCTCCTGTTAGTCACCTCCCTGAATGCCCATGTGCAGAGGCTCCTTGGTGCAAGCACTGGTTTGCTAGATTTGTGCAATTGACTGAGGCTGCAGTGAGGATGGCTGACTCTCTACCCTACCCCAGTAAGGTCTGCATGTAGGTGCATGAACTGTGTCTGCAACACAAAGGAACTCTTCAGAGAAGGAAGTGAAATTCAAACTGCATCCTGAAAGAGTCACTTGATTTTGCCAGTTAGACTTTGGAAAAGGACACAGATAGATCAAGAAGTCCCTACAAACAAATCAGGGAACCCCCCAATATTTGTGGGTGGTAAGAATGGGAAAGGAGAGTGAGCAGAGAGTGGGCAGGGTGGAGAGCCTTGGATTGGGCTAGGGAATTTGGACTTTATTTTGTAGCAAGGAGAGTAGAGAGAAGGGAACTAGCACCAGTGTCACCATGTCGGAGCCAGGTAGAGGAGAGCTCTCTCCAATACTCCTCTTGGAGAGGTAAAGCTTGCACTGAGATTTGAGGCCTACTCTACACTGGCATGATCTGTGGGCAGGGTGTGGACTAATCTCTTGGAATATTTATTGGGCTGGGACTCTGCCTTCAGAGTGCTAATGTGGACTCATGATTTACAATTCCTCTTATCAAAGGCAGATCCATTTTCCTCATTCCTGTGATGTGTCCCCTCTGCACACCTGTGCCCATCCCCTGTTCCAGCAGGAGTGGAGCTCATTCCTGAGTATTGTCTCACTAAGTAGCCCCAAAATTCGATAGGAATTCTTCAGCAACTACTCTGGAGGACTCCCAAACAAATGACCTTTTACCTGACTGTCTCAAATGGACTTATCCACGTTAGCCAGTGTTCTGGGACCCTTGTTCAAATCTCCCTGCCTTCTCCCACCTGTGAAGAAATGAAGGCAGAAACTTTAGCCTGGAGATCCGTCTATCAAACAGTCACCCTAACTACTTTGGGTGTTCTCCAGTGCTTATGAACCCCCAATTGGATGTTAGTTCCATTTTGCTTAACTTCCCTCATGACTCCCTTCTAACCGGCACACAGAAGAAGTCCTTTGGTGACCTCAAAATGCTCCAGTTGGAATCTGTCTTCCTTTGGGAATCAAATGCCTGTCTGAAATTAGAGTGTCTTTTTCCCCAAACTACTTTGGAATGTTGTCACCTCTGTCTGAAAGAGATGTTTAGACTTACCCAAGTCTTTCCAGAGCAGAGGTCAAGTTTACCAAAAACTACAGAGAGAGCTACTCCAATCAATCTCCCCACTCATCTGATTCCCCTATTTGCCCAGAAAGTGAGATCAGGGTGATTTCCAAAGTGCAAAGGAGTGACTCATGACTCCCAAGAATAGCAACATGTCATCCAGTGAGCCTTTTGAAGAGTTAGGAGGATGTGATCACCTAAGAAACACTCACCATCCTTACAGCAGGTTCCTGTTTCCCAGCAACATGAACATTTCACTCCCATGGTTTTCCAACTTTTAGAAAAGGGTGGTTTTTCTCACATGAAATTTTTTGATTGCTATGTGCAAAACAGATAGAATTGGAACTTCTGGGGTTGAAGAAGATAGTGCATTCTGAAGAGATTTTCACCCAGTGCCCTTTTCTCTTGCCCTACAACATCCTCAACACACATGCGCACACATGCTCAACACACACGTGTGCACACATGCTCAGTAATACACTGCACACTCACACAAGTGCACACACAAGTGCACACCCCCCTCATGACCTTTGGGTCTGAGTAACTCGATGAGAAAATCCTGCCCTCCCCCATCCATTCAGCCTGACATTTGCTCTAAGAGGTAGACCTTATATGAAAAGAGGTGTAAGGAAACATTCAAAGACTGATCGAATGCGTCTATGATTCCCTTAATTACCACTGGAAATGGCTTGACTTCTGCAGATTAGGATGTTGGTTCTTGGCAGCCTCACTCCTAGGGAATATCTGACTCTCCCTGGACCACAGCAAGTGAAGCGATTTCTGACCATTTTCAGCCTACCCTTTTTGGAGACTCAAACATAGAACCATTTGAAGTCACCCACATTTGAAACTCAAGAGAGCAAACAAGAAATATTATATAATAAGAAATCGAGCTGGGTACAGTGGTGCTGCTCCAATGCCTGTCATCCCACTACCTGGGAGGTGGCCATAGGAGGACTGTGGTCAGAGGCTGGCTGAGCAAAAGCATGAGACCCTATCTGAAAAAAAACTGAAACAAAATGGGCTGGGGGTGTGTGTGGCTCAAGTGGCAAAGCACTTGCCTCGCAAGAAAAAGGCTCTGAGTTCAATCCCCAGCACTGAAGAAGAATAGATATGGCATAATGAAAACCAGACTGCTGTGTAGTTACAGTCAGTTCACCAGGTGAGAGAGGAGAGGAGAGAGAGGGAGGGAAGGCAGGGGAGCAGATGGAAGAGTGAGAAGGTGGATCTTGGAGACAGGGATGGCTGGCCAGTGGTGAGTGGTATCCACTCACTGTGACCGTCTTCTTCTGTCAGCCTCCCTCTGACCCTGCCCAGGAGTGGCCTCAGAACCATGAGAAGCAACCTGTACCATGTCCACAACGTGGCTGAGGCCGTCTTTCTCCCTTGGCTTGTGGGTTCCTTGTTGGGAAAGTCTGGCATCTTAAGGGGTGTCTGTCTCTCTGTCCTCAAGCAAAATCCTGAGTGGTATTGCTTTTGGTCTTTTTGAGAATTGTTTTCTGTGAATCAAGGAGAATAATGGAAAGTAGAAATATTTGGCTCTTCCTTGGGATTTTAATTTTCTTCCATTTGTTTTTTGAGAAATATGTTTTTTCCTCAAGAGTTTAACCCCTGAGAGAGAAATGAATTTCTAGGGCAATTTTTCCTAAACTTTATAGACGTTTACACATTTCCTTCAGGATCTTTCCTCTGTCCTAGTTTCCCAAATATTTTTCTTTAAGTCAATTTAAAAGTTAATAAGACCTACTCCTATTTGAGGTCATCATTTTGGTGAAATCACAAGCTATATTTAAAAAAAACAGCTAGCAATTAAAATATTGGGATACATGGCAATTGAAACGCAGTCACCAGGGGTCAATGGGTCCACATATGGGAACCCAAAGGGATTTGGGAACCAGCTGGATGCAGCCAGCTGATGACTTTGAATACAAACACAGGGTCTCTGGGGGGATAAGGAACGAGTGTGGGAGGGTGAATATGGTGGAATATTATGCACCAGCTATGAAACAGAACAATGAGACCTGTTGAAACTGTTCCAGGAATCGAGAGAAGGAGATAAAGAAGAACAATGCAGGGGTGAATTCAAGTATGATATGTTGTAAGAACTTTTGTAAATGTCACAATGGACCCCCAGTACAACAACAATATAGCATATTATTGATTATGATCAATATGATTGATGATATTATTGATTATGATTACATAATATAACAATATGGTATTTATCAGTGAAACACTGAATGATTTTCCTACAAAAAAAGGAAAAAGAAAAGGAAGACTACTTTCATTAATTTCTGCTCAATACTGCACTGCATTACTGGGGATTGAACTCAGGGTCTCACCTTGAGCCACTTCACCAGCCCTCCCCACTTTTTTTTTGAGATAGGTTCTATGGAACTATTTTCCTGTGCTGGCTTTGAACCATGATCCTGCTGATCTCTGGCTCCTGAGCAGCTAGGATTACAGGAGTGAGCCACTGGCACCTGGCTGCACTAGAGCTCTTGCAATTGAGTAAGAAAAAAGAATTAAAAAGCAAAAAGACTAAAACAAAAGAAGTGAAAGTGAAAAATCAAATTTAGGGTGTGATGAAAGTTCCCCACTGTGTGTCAGAGAGGAAGGAAATGGAGACGACATTGACTAAGGAGAATGAAAGGAGCCCATAGGCCACAGGGTAAAATTTATTAAAAATGTAGAATCTTTCAATATAAATTTCAATTTTATGAATTTATCACATATATGTAGATACATATATATGGTAAACATTACGTGTATATCCCAAATTTTATGGATGAGATTTTTCCAACTCTGTTTCCCCAAATGACTTGGTGATGACAGCACCAAGAGGCTATTTCCCAGTAACTCCCATGAGTTGTTTTGAGCAGAATTTCGAGAGGTGATGTGGTGGACCTTTCATCTTCCATATTTGTTATTTATTACAAACAAAGTTTCTGTGATTAAAAATCACATTACTTAATCATGGTCACAATCAATGGAGCCCTCTGTGGATTCTCAGGAAAAAGCTACATGGTGTTGAATTATTACTTTATGATTTTCTGTTCTGCATGGACTTTCCCTGTCAGATTTCAGGGAAGATAGAATGAAAGATTCCTTTTTATGATCCATTTTTTCCCCAAGAGTATCTTCTGGTGGCTCATAGCTGTGGAAGCACTGGGAAAGTCAGAAGGCAGAGTCAGCTGTGTAATTCACACTAATAGTCATTTTTCTGCTTACAGGAGTTTTCAGGTGTATTTTTTTTCTTTTTTTGTGGAGAAATGCTGTATATATTCTTTTTTTTCTTTTATTCATATGTGCATACAATGTTTGGTCATTTCTCTCCCCTTACCCCCACCCCCTAACCTTTCCTCCCAATCCTCTTGCTACCAGGAAGAAACTATTTTGCCCTTGTCTCTAATTTTGTTGAAGAGAGAGTATAAGCAATAATAGGAAGGACCAAGGGTTTTTGCTAGTTGAGATAAGGATAGCTGTACAGGGAGTTGACTCGCATTGCTTTCCTGTACATATGTGTTACATTCTAAATTAATTCTTCTTGAACTAATGTTTTTTCTTGCTCCTAGTCCCCTTCTTCTATTGGCCTCTGTCACTTTAAAATATCTGCATTAGTTTCTCTGCATTGAGGGCAACAAATGCTATCTAGTTTTTTGGGTATCTTACTTATTCTCGTATCTCCCTTGTGTGCACTCGCTTTTATCTAGTGATAAAACTCCAATCACCTTGCTGTGTTTGCCCTTGATCTAACGTCCACATATCAGGGAGAGCATACAATTTTTGGTCTTTTGGGCCAGGCTAACCTCACTCAGAATGATGTTCTCTAATTTGATCCATTTACCAGCGAATGATAATATTTCATTCTTCTTCATGGCTGCATAAAATTCCATTGTGTATAGATACCACATTTTCTTGCTCCATTCATCAGTAGTGGGGCATCTTGGCTGTTTCCATAACTTGGCTATTGTGAATAGTGCTGCAATAAACATGGATGTGCAGGTGCCTCTGGCGTAACCTGTGTCACAGTCTTTTGGGTATATCCCCAAGAGTGGTATTGCTGGATCATACGGTAGATCTATGTTTAGATTTTTAAGAAGCCTCCAAATATTTTTCCAGAATGGTTGTACTAGTTTACATTCCCACCAACAGTGTAAGAGGGTTCCTTTTTCCCCTCTTCCTCACCAACACCTGTTTTAGTGGTGTTGCTAATGATGGCTATTCTAACAGGGGTGAGGTGGAATCTTAGTGTGGTTTTAACTTGCATTTCCTTTATTGCTAGGGATGGTGAACATTTTTTCATGTGTTTTTTGGCCATTTGAATTTCTTCTTTTGAGAAAGTTCTGTTTAGTTCACTTGCCCATTTCTTTATTGGTTCATTAGTTTGGGGAGAATTTAGTTTTTTGTGTTTCCTAGATATTCTGGTTATCAATCCTTTGTCTGATGTGTAGCTGGCAAATATTTTCTCCCACTCTGTGGGTGTTCTCTTCAGTTTAGAGACCATTTCTTTTGTTGAGCAGAAGTTTTTAGTTTTTTGAAGTCCCATTTATCTATGCTATCTCTTAGTTGCTGTGCTGCTGGGGTTCCATTGAGAAAGTTCTTACCTGTACCTACTAAATGCAGAATATTTTCTACTCTTTCCTGTACCAACTTTTAGAGTTTGGGGCCTGATATTAAGATCCTTGGTCCATTTTAAGTTAATATTGGTATAGGGTGATATACATGGATCTAGTTTCAGTTTTTTGCAGACTGCTAACCAATTTTCCCAGCAGTTTTTGTGGAAGAGGCTGTCTTTTCTCCATCATATATTTTTAGTGCCTTTGTCAAAGACAAGTTGATTATAGTTGTGTGGCTTCATATCCAGTTCCTCTATTCTGTTCCACTGGTCTTCATGTCTGTTTTCGTGCCAGTACCATGCTGTTTTTATAGTTATTGCTTTGTAATATAGTTTAAATTGAGTATTGTGATACCTCCAGCATTGTTCTTTTGACTGCGTATTGCCTTGGCTATTTGTGGCCTCTTGTATTTCCAAATAAATTTAACGGTAGATTTTTCAGTCTCTTTAATGAATGTCATTGGAATTTTGATGGGAATTGCATTAAACATGTAGATTGCTTTTGGGAGTATAGACATTTTTACTATGTTGATTCTACCAATCCATGAGCATGGGACATCTCTCCACTTTCTATAGTCTTCCTCAATCTCTTTCTTCAGAAGTGTATAGTTTTCCTTGTAGATGTCATTCACATTCGAATGTTTTTTTTTCTGGGAAAAACTGAACAGAATAATTTTTCTCTTTTTGCTATCTTTCTCAAAACCCACTGATGCAACACAGTGCGTGTTCACTAATAATCACAGTTCTTATGACTTTAGGGAGACAAGGTTTCAAGTAAGTAAGCTGTACAGAGCGTTTTATGAAATTTTTGATTTTTTCTTGTTTGAGGACAACAAAAAGATTCCTTTACCTCATAGAAAATAACTCTTGAAAACGAATGAACCAGGCCCACTGACACCTAATTGAGATTGTCTCTGAGAAGAGTGGCATGCCTTCAGCCTGGACAGACTGCAGGAAAAGACATGTAATTAAGGGGGGTCAGGAAACAGAGGCATTACAGAGATTGGGACACAAGGGAAACACCGCACAGGAGACGTGGCTGAAGGTCTCAGGTCTGGGAGCAGAGACAGTGAACCTCACTAAAATTCCACAGCTCATCTGCTCCACAGGAGAAAGATGGTATTCCTACCTGGTGTCACTTGTCCTTCATTTCTGGAAACAATTTAAAGATGCAAATATTTATGAATTGCTGTGGATGTTGGAACCCTATTTGGAAAGCAAACCTTGCCTCATGCTCTAGGTGCTCAGTGCGGGCTGCTATTGGGACGGAGGGATTAAAGCCACCACTTCCAAATGAGCTCACTGCACCACTGCCCACACGAAGGACACGATGATGGGATCCTGGTTTGTTTGCCAGCAAGCTGCTGCCTTTGCCAACAAAGCCATTCTAAAACCATTCCAATTAAGTTCAAAATTTGTAATTATATTTTCCTCTTAATTGTAACTTATGCAAATTACATATTCCAGCTGTACAAATAATTTTTGCTTCAGACTACAACATTCATATTAAATCCAGCATGGAGCACCCTAATACAGGTGTCTTCCCAGGCTGGGGTTGACATGGTGATGGCTTCCACATTGCTGTCCCCTGGAATTTCCGAAGGCAATTTACCAATAGACCATGAAACAAATGAGCAAACAAACAAAAAAAGGTGCAATGTCTATGGAACCTTGCTAGGGTAGATGTTACATCCTTGTATAATGGATAAATTCAGCTGATAGTGCATTAGTAGGGAGGAGCACACATATGACTCATTTGTTAATTGTCATGCATTTTAAACCACTTCTTGCAAGCAGAAATTGAGGATTTTCCATTTTCAATGAAAATTTTACTTTGAGGAAATCATGCATGAAAACATGAGAATTTTTAAACCAAGAGTGAAAAATGCATAGATTGATTTAAATATGTGCACACACATGTTATTTAAGGAGTCACATGTATCTGAGAAATAAAAGAGAAAAGGACCCACATAAGTGTAGTATATCATAGAAAACTGGGAAGGTTTTCACGTGTGTAGGAGGGAACTGTGGGAAGCCTGGGCTAATTTAGTCTAATTGCCCTCTCACCAGCTTCTTGGGATTAACAGTGTCCTGGAGGAAATGGGACAGTTCCCAGAAGAAATTTTATCCAAGTAACTCACAGCCTTACTGAATCACCAGGCAAACTCACAGAACAAGGAGGACTTGAGTAAATGATGAGTGTGTGTTTACAGAGCTGGCGGAGACCTCAACCAGTTGTTTCTCAGCTGGGCATACTGAGATTTGTGGTGGATTTGTTATCCACCCAAGGTCACACACCCAATAATGGTAAAAATGTCTTCAACACCCAGGAGCTCTGACTTCTTGTCCTTTGTAACTGTCAATTGAAAACAGCATCCCTGAAGAGTCTGTTTCCTAAATGTGGGTTCTTTCTGTATTCACCCTGAAATGAACTTGGGTTCAGTTGGAAAATCATGTAGGGTTTTCAACACTTATGTAGGTCTGAGAGAGATTGGAAGGTTTTTTTTTGTAATCTCTATTTAGCTCTGATTAGTTAAAAATTGATCTTTAAACCATGGAAAATTCAAGACAAAGATCCCATAGTCTTGAAAAGTGTGTGTATATCCAGATGAAGGAGCAGCTGAGCGCAAGTTCACACTGATTCCTGCCATAAGAGGGCAGCATGAGGAAACAGTGACAATGATTAGGGACAAACCCCCTCGGGGATGTAATGTCTCAGCCTGGGAGAGCAGAACTGCTCTTAGAGTATCTATGGTATGAGTCACCCCGACAATGCCACATCCCTGGTACTTGTACAGGCATTTGCACACTCACAAATGGCAAAAACATTGATTATATTAGAGTTGGCATTCTGCTCTCTGCACAACGACTCCCAGAGTTGAGAGTGGGGCTGTCCATTTCTTTGCAAAGTAATCCATTCATTCACCAGCTCGTGTATTCATCATGCATTTTTTTGGATATTCACTTTGTGCAGGTAATATTATTTTTAATGCTAGGACTACAAATGGGAAAGACAAAAATTAAAGCATGCACTTAATGAATCTTTGTTGTCTACTGGCAACTTACAGTCTAACAGAGCCCGAGAGTCTTGTTTTTCCTTCAATTCTGTTAGGGTGCACTTGTTGTACAGGGGGATTCACTGTGACAATTCCATATACACTTACACTGTACATTGGTTAGCTTGCCTCCACCATCTCCCCCCCAACCCCTTCCCCACCCCAATTAAAACTATGGCAAGAGGTTTCTTTGTTCTGTTTCATAAAAGTATGTGAAGTCCATCCACCATATTCCCTCACCTTTATCTTCTTCATTCCCCCTCCCCCTCTCAAAAGTGCCCCCACACAGTGTACCTGTTTCACAGTCTTGTCTTTTGTTATTCATTCCTAGGTCAGTGTTCAAAGGGATTTCTCAGTGTAACCCTGCTGTGGGTGCACTTTACTTTGGTCCATTCAACCCCTTCCATTGCTCTCCTTTACCCCTTTACCTCCCACCTTCCATTTTTCAACAGCTTTCAGTACACATCCTTATGTGCTCTACCTTCAGAGATGTGATGTTTTATGATGTTACTGATGTCCTATCATTCTCTTTTCCTTTCCCTGTTTCCTCCAGTTCCATAGAGTGGTTCCACTGTACAAACATATTCTACATCTGAGTTTGTATACAATCATGTTTGTTTTTATGTATATATTTATCTTTTAGATCTGTCTTCCATTTATGAGAGAAAATGTGGATTTTGTCTTTCTGAGCCTGAGCCCAAGATTCTTTTTAAATTTTATTTTATTATTTTTACATTTACTTACATGTATACATTGTTTGGGCTACCCCTCCCTTTCCCTCCCCCTCCCTACCCCAATGGTGAGTGTTTTTTCATGTGTTTTTTTTTTTGCCATTTTAATTTCTTCTTTTGAGAAAGTTTTGTTTATTTCAGTTACCATTTCTTTATTGGTTGATTGATTTTGGGAGAGCTTAGTTCTTTAAGTTCCCTGTATATTCCAGTTATCATTCCTTTGTCTGATGTGTAGCTGGCAAATATTTTCTCCCACTCTGTCGGTGGTCTCTTCAGTTTAGAGGCCATTTCTTTTGTTGAGCAGAAGCTTTTTAATTTTATGAAGTCCCATTTGTCCATCCTTTCTCTTAGTTGCTGGGCTGCAGGGGTTCTACTGAGGAAGTCCTTGCCTGTACCTATTGTTTTCAGAGTATTTAATGCTCTTTCCTGCACTACTTTCAAGATTTCAGGTCTGATATTAAGGTCCTTAATCCACTTTGAGTTAATACTAGTACAGGGTGATAAAAATGGGTCTAGTTTCAGTTTTTTGCAGATGGATAGCCACTTTTCCCTGTAACATTTGTTGAAGAGGCTGTCTTTTCTCCTTCATATGTTTTTGGCATCTTTGTCAAAAATTAGGTTGGTGTACCTGTATGGCTTATCTGGGTCCTCTATTCTGTTCCACTGGTCTTCATGTCTGTTTTTGTGCCAGTACCATGGTGTTTTTATTGTTATTGCTTTGTAATATAGTTTGAAGTCGGGTATTGTGATATCTCCAGCATTGCTTCTTTTGCTGAGAATTGCCTTGGCTATTTGCAGTCTCTTGTGTTTCCAAATGAACTATAGGGTAGATTTTTCAGTCTCTGTGATGAATGTCACTGGGATTTTGATGGGAATTGCATTAAACATGTAGATTTCTTTTGGTAGTATAGCCATTTTTACTATGTTGATTCTACCAATCCATGAACATGGGATATCTTTCCACCTTCTGTAGTCTTCTTCCATATCATTCTTCAGGAGTTTGTAATTCTCCTTGTAGAGGTTAGTCCCATCATTTGTTAAGTTTACTCCTAAGTATTTTATTTCATTTTTTGTGGCTATTGTAAATTGAACCATTTTCCTATATTCTTTCTCAATTTGTTCATTGTTGGTGTATAGAAGTGCTACTGATTTTTGTAAGTTGATTTTGTACTCTGCTACATTGTTGAAGCTGTTGATGGTGTCTAGGAGTTTTTGGGTGGAGTTTTTTGGGTCTTTGATGTATAGGATCATATCACCTGCAAATAGGGACACTTTGACAGTTTCTTTTCCTATTTGTATTCCTTTTATTCCTTCTTCTTGCCTAATTGCTCTGGCTAGGAATTCCAGTACTATGTTGAATAGGAGTGGGGATAGTGGACACCCTTGTCTCATTCCTTTTTTAGGGGGAATGTTTTCAGTTTTTCACCGTTAAGTATGACGTTGGCTGTAGGTTTGTCATATATGGCTTTTACAATGTTGAGGTACTTTCCTTCTATTCCTAGTTTTCTTAGAGCTTTTGTCATGAAATGCTGTTGGATCTTATCAAGGGCTTTTTCTGCATCTATTGAGATGATCAAGTGGTTTTTGTCTTTGCTTCTATTAATGTGCTGTATTATATTTATTGATTTGTTTATGTTGAACCACCCCTGCATTCCTGGGATGAAGCCTACTTGATCATGGTGAATGATCTTTTTGATGTGTTGTTGAATTCGGTTTGCCATTATTTTATTGAGGATTTTTGCATCAAAGTTCATTAAGGAGATTGGCCTACAGTTCTCCTCTTTGGAGGTGTCTTTGCCTGGTTTTGGGATAAGTGTAATACTGGTTTCATAGAATGAGTTAGGCAGTTTTCCTTCCCTTTCTATTTCATGGAACAGTTTAAGGAGAGTTGGTATCAATTCTTCTTTAAAGGTCTGATAGAATTCAGCAAAGAATCCATCGGGTCCTGGACTTTTCTTTTTGGGGAGACTCTTGATTGTTCCTTCAACTTCTTTTCGTGTTATAGATCTGTTTAGGTGGTTAATATCTTCTTGGTTCAGTTTTGGATGGTCATAAGTATCTAGAAATTTGTCCATTTCTTCAAGATTTTCCAATGTATTGGAATATAGGTTCTCAAAGTTGTCTCTGATGATTCCCTAGATTTCCTTGGTGGTTTGTTATTTCATTCCTGATTTTATTAATTTGGGTCTTTTCCCTCCACATTTTGGTCAGGTTTGCCAGGGGCTTGTCAATGTTGTTTATTTTTTCACAGAACCACATTTTTGTTTTGTTGATTCTTTGTATGGATTTTTGGTCTATATTTCATTAATTTTGGCCTTATTTTTACCTTTTATCTCCTGCTTATTTTGGGTTTTACTTATTCTCGTTTTTCTAGGAGTTTGAGATGTAGCATTCGGTCATTTATTTAAGATCTTTCTGTCCTTTAAATATATGCACTCATGGCTATAAACGTTCTTCTTAGGACTGCCTTTGCTGTGTTACATAGTTTCTGGTAGGTGGTGTTTTCATTTTCATTAACTTCCAGAAACGTTTTATTTCCTCTCTTATTTCTTCTCTGATTCACTGATCATTAAGCAATGTATTATCTGCCTCCAATTATTTGCATATTTTCTGCTGTTGTTTTTGAGTTCTAGTTTTAATGTATTGTGATCAGATAGAATGCAGGGTATTATTTCTATTTTTCTTATTTTTGCTGAGGCTTGCTTTGTGCCCTAAGATATGATATTTTTTGGAGAAGGTTCCACAGAGCCCAAGATTCTTGACTTCTGTCTTAGCCATTATTCAGATCAGCTGTGCTGCCCAGTCCTAAGCCTGGTTGGTTTCTCTGCCATCCAGCCATATTAAGCAGAGACTTGTGAGTGCAGACTCTGTCCACTTGTGTATGTCACAGAAGGTCACACACCTTCTGTGGGATGAAATGCAGTTCATTCCTTGGTGGGGCTCTGGTTAGGATAGACTTTGGACTTAGATGTGCCTGGCTGTACCACTCACTGGATGTGTCTCCTTATTACACACTGAGTTTTCTTATCAGTAAAATGAGTCAAATTTAGAATGTTTGCAGAGGGTTAAATTTAAATAAATACACATACTCCTCAACTTACAATAATAAATGCATTTTATGCATCTAGCCTACTGAACATCATAGCTTAGCAACACAGTGCACTCTAGAGCACCAGGTGGTTGCCTTCACAATCATGTGACTGACTGAGAGCTGCAGCCCACTTCCCCTGCTCAGCTTCTCAACAGAGTTTCTACCACACATCACTAGCTTAGGAAAAATCAAAATTCACAATTTGAGATAGGGGTCCTACTGAATGCTATCACTTTTGTACCTTTGCAATGTTGAAAACTGTAAGCTTAACCAGATTAGGTCAGTGACTGTCTGCACAGTCCTCACACCTGGTCAGGCTGATAATGGGTGGCCATTGGTAGCATTTTGTTAAAATTCCCTTCTCAGTCATGATCTCCACTTGCAAGAGATGCCTCCTTCCTGCCTTGTATGAGCCCCACATCAGTGACATTTTTTGCTGTTGAGGAGGTGCCCGCAGGCTGTGCTCATCCTCATTTGCTCTGCTGATTCTTGGGTCACCTAACGTCAGCCATAGTAAGGCAACTGAGCTCACCTGACAGCACTTTCTGGACAGCATCCTAGAGGACATCGAGGAAGAAAGCTGACCTGGGACACTGGATGAGTCCCTTACCATGGAAAGAGAGATCATGGGCTGTAAAGTGCATCAGAGTTCCTTGGTGTTTCCTCTTGGTCCCCTTCCTAACTTTCCTTACTCTTTCCCTTCCTCCAGTCTCCATTTTGAGGCATTTACAAATATGTTTCACCTCCACAGATCCTGACTGGGGTATTGTCTTTAATGCCCTTAAACATTGTAGAGCTTGTGGAATGTAGATGTTTTTTTGTGACCTCTTCAGCACCCTGAGATGTGCCTCTGTCATTTATTCTATGGTCTTCGATGTTGATGAGGTGAAAAATCTTCCCAGAATCATTGTCCTGGGGAGATCAGGAAAGAACTGCTTCCACAGTTAATTGTGTGAGTGTGGGTTAATCAGAGCCTAAGAAGTTGGCTTCTCTTTTGTTTAATTCCTCCAAGATTGGTCTTGGAAAAGTCTCAGAATATCAACACTCCTTCCCATGTGGAAAGGTGTCCCCTCTCAGAGTGTTTGCTGGAATGGGAAGATCAGACACAATACGGTGTGGCAAGGATGAGGTTTTGTAATACTGTTGAAGGAGGTGAAATTCCTTTCTGGACCACAGCAGGCCTTCGGAGTGGGGCAAAGCCACACAGAGTATGACAGCACATGGTGAACTAGTGTTTGTCACAGGTCTGGGCTTCTCTCTCTAGGACACAGGTCTCTGTCCATAGCCTCCAGTCCATAGCGCACTTAAAAATCATTGAGGTATCTATTAAAATGTTGATGCCCAGGCCCCCCCAATCAGGGGTTCTGCTTTGCTGCTTGGGTTGAGACCTGGGACCCTGCATTCAGGACACAGCAGTTTCCTGGAGACTGCTGTACTCTGACCTTTGGTTTCTACCCCCACCTTTGCTTTTTTCCCCAGGCATAGCTAAGGGAAGCTGGTGCCAGAGACCATGCCTGGCAAGGCAGGTGCAGTATGTCAAAACCGTTTATTCAGACAGAGCTTGCAGGGCTGCCTAACATACAGTGCCACCAGGCTGTTGCTCAGGGAGACAACTATGCTTACATAAATTATTTAGGGGATCCAATGTAACCACCATTAATGAATTTGAATGTATTACAATAACCCTAATCAGAGCAACAGATGCAAAATGACAATATGATACACATGGTGTCCCCCAGTGCATTGCACATTATTAAGGTCTGTTGCAGTCAATGAATCCAGATGGCTTCACACACCTACTGACCATGAAGGATCCAGGTTTCATTACAGGAGAGGAAGTAAGTTCATCCTGTCACCTTACAGACTTAAGGTGGGATCTAATTCAACAGCTGGGAAGGCATTGCCACTCCATTTGCAGTAATCCTGCTTCTGCTCCAGGACTGAGTGACGAGAAGTGTTCTTCTGCTTGCCTCAAGCACTGTTTTTCTGCTTGCCTCAATGTGATGGTTTTCTCCTGCTTAGAAAGCCTCTGATGCACTAAGCTTTTTAAAACACACCTGGTGAGAAGAAAGTGAAGTAAATTTGTTAAGATGAGAGTAGCCAAACTAAAATCAACCATGATTAATGGGGAAGTGTAACTTTCTGAAGAGCATTTACTAAAATATTGTCAAATTTCTGATATGAGCCAGGTGATAAATGATGCAACTTCCTCCCTTCTTGTCCTAAGAATTGAACAAAAAGAAAAAGAAACTGAAGAGTTTCTGTATCTTCAAACAAACAAACCAAAAAAAAAAAAAAACCCAACAAAACCTGGAGACAAGTGTGGGATAGGGAAATCCAGCAGAGTTTGCACAGCAGTGAAAAAAACAGCAGCAGCACAGAGAGAGCCAAGGGGCACTGGTGGCAGGAGATGCCAGCAAAAATACTCGCCCTGAGGGCGAAAGGCTAACAGGCAGAAGGGTTCAGAACTTGACCTTGCAGGGCTGGTGGGGACCTGCTCCTCTTCTGGTGTGGCTCTGAGGAGCACAGAAGGCTGGACCCAGAATCTGAAGGCCACAGAGGTCACCTGCCTCTCCCCAGTAAATATCTTGAAAATAGCCACACCTAGCTCATGCAATGCTGAGATGTTTTCAAAAAGACATTGATAGGATGGGAAGATACTGGATGAAAAAGTGTGGGAGAAGGCAGCAAAGCTGGGAAGCAGAAAAAAGTCAGGGTCTTGAATTAAAATAAAAGAACTATCAAGGAAGGATTTACCTTGATAAAGGAAGATGTCAAAGCAGAAGTGTGAGAAAGCAGGTGACAGGTGGTGAGTGAACAGAAAATACAAGACTTGAGCTGGAGCACAGGGAACAAGTTACCATGGGGGAAAGACCAGGGAAAGAAGCATGGAGGGAAGAGATGCCCAAAAAAGCCAGTGCAGAAACAGGGGACAGAAGACAAGGGAAGGAGCTCGTGAATGAGCTCAGTTGGAGTTTTAAAAGAACAGTGTGAACAGAGAGAGTAAACCCAGAAATTCAAAGACAGAATTCAGGAAAAACTTTGTGATTGTGAAATGTGTGACTCTTGAAAAGGGGATATTGGGGATAAATGATCCAATAAGGAAAATCCCAGTAAAATTATGGAATTCTAGAAAAATGGAGGAAGAAAAGAATGACAAAAACCAGGCTGCTCATGTCAGTATATCCACATCGACTAGTAGGAGGTGCAGAGCCATACCTTGTAAGTTCTTGTGTCAGGGAGTGTGAGCCGAGGTTGTCCTGTCCCCCAGCTGTGCAGGGAGGCATCAGGGACCACGTCGCACGAGTTCATCACAAGTGAACAGCTCAAGGGAGACATTTTGCTGGTTTTGCAGTGGGAAGAGAACTCTCAGCCAGCTTTCTATTCTTCTTTCTGGGATTAAATCTTACTATTGGAAAAAATTTCAAAATACACAAAAGTGGAATAGTACAATGAACACTGATGCAGCCAGTATCACAGTCAGGAGTGACCGTGGCCGCTCCTGTCTCATTTCTCATTCTCTTGAGCCTTTCCATCCTCCAGCTGGGTGACAATCAATTGTGGCATTTCATCCATAAATAGTTCAGCATGTATTTCCAAAACAGAAGGAATACTTAAAAAGACAGCGTGCCATTATCACACCTTTAAAAAAGTGACTGTTATTCACTATGTCTTTATTCAGTTAATGCTCATACTTCTGTGATTGACATACATTTTTTTTAATTTTTAAAAACATTTTTATTAGCTGATAGCGGTTGTGCAGGGGATTTCATTGTGGCATTTCCAGAGATGATTACCCTGTGTACTGTTTAGGCTCACCCCACCACCATTCTCCCTCATTCCCTCCCCCTGCTTGAAATAATTTCAGCAGGTGTCCTGTTCTATTTTCACTCACATATATAATGCACATCAGCCATGCTCACCCTCCTCCCCCTTCTCCGTCAGTACTCCCCCTCCTACTGGTGCCCTCCTCCCAACAGGATCTGTCCTTCATTGCAGGGTTTTACCTGCAATGAGGTAAATACATTGTACTTTAATCAGTCTGACCTCCCTCTGTGACTCTTCCTCACCCTTTCCCCCATCTTGTGTTGTTCAACAGTTGTCAGTGTTCCTTGTGTCTTGTTCCTACACAGACATGATGTATTTCACTGTTATTCACTCTATCATTCTCTATTCCTCTCTTTCTTCTCCTCAAACATTTCCACTACTGAAAACATTATATGTGTGTGTGTGACCATGCTTGTATTTGTGTATACACTTATCTTTTGGATCTTTCTTCCACATATGAGAGAAAATATGTGACTTTTGTCTGTCTGAGCCTGGCTAACATCACTTAAGATGATGTTCTCCAGTTCCACCCATTTATCTGTGAATGACAAAATTTCATTCTTCTTTATGGCTGAATAACATTCCGCCATGTATAAACACCACATTTTTTTATCCATTCGTCAGTTGTGGGGCATCTTGGCCATTTCCATAGCTTGGCTATTGTGAATAGCGCTGCAATAAACCTGGGTGTGCAAGTATCTTCATTTTTAAATAGTTGATTTTTAAACTTCAGCTCCACCTAAGGTCAATACATTACAATTGGTCATGTCTTTGAGTTAAGTATACACATATATTTAAATTTATTGTTCACTGTGGTGAAACTCATGTAACACAAAAGGATGCTGTCCACTGTCTATGAATGTACAATTCAGTAGTGTTCAGTGCTGTGTGAACCATCTTGTTCTGTGTCCACCTTTCAATGAAATCTATGTATGCCCTTGCCATGCCGCCATTCTGCCTCTGTGACCCCGGGTACCTCAGAGTTTTGCGACTAGATTATCCCTCTTAGAAACATGTCCCAAATTCATTCACGCTGTAACTCCCATCAGAATCTCCTTCTTAGGAGATTTTAGGCTGAGCAGTATTTTAGTCCGTGTGACAAAGCACACTTTAGTTATCCGGTCACCCACTGATGACAACATGGGTTAATTTTCAGCTGTTGTGAATAATGGTGTGAAGGGTTTTGACAGACCAATAAACTGCTGGCTCACGTAGTAGTTATATTGTCTATTTATTTGTTTTTGTGGTATGACAATTGAACCCAGAGACTCAGACTTGCTGGGCAAGGGGTCTGCCACTAAACCTGTGCCCCTGGCCCTTCTGTTTTTATATTGTTGTACTGGGGCCACGATGTGACATTTATAAAATAGTTGAATTCACCCCCTCCATCATTCTCCTTTATCCTCCCCCACTACTGAACATGTTTTTATTGCAAGCTACTCAAAGGCCACGACACAATCTTGGTTCTTTACCTGCAGTTTGCAAACCCCTGACTCGGCCTGAGTTTTGAAGAAGGAACGGCTGTCCAGCCTGGATCCTCTACAATGTATGTGTGTGTCCTTACAAAGAGCTTCTTAGAGACTTGGAATGTCTCTTGTGCTTTGTGTGTTCAAACAGGGGACCGAGATGCACTGTTTCTCAAATCTGATTGACCTGGAGGAGTGTCTCATGAAGCCCTTTGCACACTGCTGCATCCTAATGCCTGCCCAGGACCCCTGGACACCTACTTCTCAGTTCCTCAGAAGCAGCGGTCAGCTGTCTGTGAGGAGTGCAGCCACCATGTCCCCAACTGCCTCTCTCTGCAGCCCACCCTGGGTGAGCACCAGATGTTTTATAGGGTCACAAATCCTGGGTCCTCAGACACCTTCATGGATCATGCAGGGCATTAGTGTAAAGCCATAAACAAATACACCCTCTGCAGAGCAGTAAGTCGAGGCTGGCTTTAACGTCAGTAGCTGGACACCGAGAAGAACCAGAGCAGGTGGTTTTCTGTCTGTGGATTCCCTTCTTGAGGTCGTTATGCTGATTGTGTGTGTTCTCTTCTCACGTGTAGATGTGTGATGTTTGAAATTTCCCCAGGAAACACTTTCCTCTGCTCAGATTTCAGACAGCATCATCTCGAATGCATAGAAAATGTGGCTGAGCACAAAATTGCATGTGTTACCACACAGTTTTGCAAAGTAAGAGGTTTGGCTGTGTCATCATTTTCAATGTGCATTTATTGACTTTATAATACGGGGATATTAACTTGAAAGAGAACAAATGGCATATGTCAAATTCAATGCTTGCAGGGATTATAGAATTGAGGAAGTGCACTCAAGGCCTGACTGCTCCAGAGTGAGGCTTGGAAGAAGAACTTGGGGTTCATGTCACATCTGATAGGATGTCACCTCACCACATGTCTCTGAAATGCATGTGCAAGGAGGTGTGAGCGTATGGAACTGGAGGTCTTTAGATCAGCATTTGCTGATTGACAACACATATCCAGAAATGTGCCCAAGGTCACAATCATAAAAGGGTGGTGGCATGGCAGACCTAGAACACATTCCTGTTCACATGGCAGTCCTTTATGGGCCTCCCCACCATACCTGGTGTCTCCTTGAGTGGTATTGTCACCATTTATCCCTTCTGTGATCATAGGCAAGTGCCTAGTAACTGTCTTCTCATCCCTGGAATAAGAACCACACGTGACCGATGACATAATGTACCTGGGTGTGACACTGGGTTGAGTCCAGTGAATGCTCACAGATGCCACTTCATTTGACACAGATCTGCTGAGTTCCCACTGAGCTTCAGGTCCTAATCTGAGAACAAGTCTTTGAGGACACATTTTTTCCTTCTAGTACAGATATTTGCTTTGGGCATTTCACATAATTTACATGGCTTATTTTGAAGTCTGTAGGAAAAACATGTCACATTCAAGTAGAAAAATTCAGTGCTTTGCAAATTCTAAAATCCATTTAGCAGACCAAAGTTGCTATGTAAACTAGCTTAATGTTACTCATAAACTTATTTTTTTAAAGTGGCAGTGACAAGTGGTTGTCACTGTCTTCAGTAATAGATGTTACCTGCTTATCCTCAGTATCATTCATTCCCTTTCAATTAGCCTTTCTATCAGTTCAGTCACACTTGTGATTTCTTTGTGAGGTTTTTCAGGCCAGATGATTTCAAGAAGGGGGATAAAAATTCATCTGATTCTAAAAGACTCAGTTCATGGTGTCTGTCCCGTGGTTCTGCTTTTCTCCAGGCACTGGAGTTGCGATCTGGAGAAACAGGAGGTGTGATGAGTGGTGGTCATGCACCATGGTGGCTGGTGTTAGGCACTCTTCCCAAGATGACTTTTTAGAACTCAATGAAAGGGTTGAAAGCAGCAGGGTGTGGAGAGTGGTATTCGGTTTCTTTCAATATGCTCTCCAGGACCTGAAGTGTGTGCCATAATTTTTTAATGTGACAGGTGAGTCCACAACTTATTTTGGCTAGGAGAAGGAGAAGGTCTGACAGAGACTGATTTGTCCGGGAATTATCTCAGAGTTCCTGACTGAAAACTGGGGGCTGTTGAGCAGACACCCTTTACCCAGCAAGCCGGAGTCATCTCTAGACCCTTCTGGTTTGTTCCTCTTATCTTTTCTTTCAGTTAGTTGCTCTTCTTGGTTCTAAATTCTATAGAAATAGTGTTGTTTCAAGAACATACTTAAAAAAATCATTTTGAGCCAGTGCCAACTTTTCTATGAAGTTGGACAAGACAGTTCTTCAGTTCATGTCTAGCAAGGTTCTCTGCTTTCATGGAGCATCAGTAATTACACTTTGCTACTTATTGCCTGAATATATGTCCCTTTCTGCTTTATTAAGTTGAAAACACTTTCTACATTTAAGTGTATTGCTTCAAATCTTACATATGTTGGAAAGTGTGGTGCTTTCCATGGACTTACAGATTATTTATTTCCTATTGGTACACATCACTAAAGTTGCATATGTGGAACTCAGGGAGCATGGTTCCCAAGGCAATAGATAGCATGACTATGGTTGTACTCTCCCCTTATTGCATCTGCAGTGCTCTCATTTATACCAAAAAGCAGAAATAAAAGCAGTTGGTAAAACAGCAAAGATGACAAAAATGTGAAGACTAAAAAAGAAACACACGTTTACTCGTATTGAATGCTAGACGTTGGGGAAGATGATCTGAACCAAGAGAGAAGTTTTAGAACTTTAGGGAAGCCCCCGAAAGAGTTTGTTGTATGGGCTCTTGGGTGCACTGGCTGTGGTTTCCTCTCCTTTTTGACACCTCCACAAGTTGGATTAGCCCAGCTGCAACCAGGGCAGTAAATGGGGGTGACAGAAATGAATGAAATTCAGAGCTGATGGCACCAGGAGAATGTTTGTCAGGGTTCAAAACAGGGTTCTGAGGACTGAGTCCTTCCAATGCCTGTGTTGGAGTCTTACACCCAGTGTGATGGCATTTGGAGATGGGCCTTTGGGTGACAATTATGTACAGATGAAGTCATGAGTGAGGAGTCCCATAGTGGGATCAACAAAAGGCACCAGAGATTCTTCTCTTTGTCACATGAGGACACAAGGAGAAGGTGGCCACCTGCAAGTCAGGAGGCGAGTACTTGACAGGAAACTGACTGTGCTGGTACCTCAAGAACTGTGAGAGACAAATGTCTGTGGCTGAAGCCACCCAGTCTGTGACATTTTGTTGGAGCAGCACAAAAAGCCTAACACATGGGACAATTGTGAAGGTAAAAAATGTGGCTTGCAGCAGGACTCCGTGGTTGAATTCCCATTAAATGGTGAGAGAAAGGACAGAGTTCTATGAAGTAGAGGAGGGTGATTTGGGTAATCATATTAGTATCTAGGCAAGGAGGGAGGGGGAGTCCAGACAAGTCCATCCTGGGAGGGCAGAATGGCAGAAATGGCAGCTTCCCCATGGACACTCATTCCCTCTACAGCACAAGATGGAGGTTGAGACTTCCTCTGTGTCCCTGTGAACAAACCTGGATTCATGCAATATGAGTCTTTATGTGTGTTTTAAAGTAAACTCATGACTTTAAAGTTTTTCTTCTTTTTTGTATCAGAACATTATGAACTATTTTTCAATACTTCCATAACAGGACACATATCATATAGTTCTTTCTCTTTTTATTGTTTTTCTCGGGTATATTGTGACATTTACAGAAGTTCTTACAATATATTGGAGCTGAATTCACCCCTCCATCATTCTTCTTTGTCCTCCCTCTCCCCATTCCTGGAACAGTTTTAGCAGGTCTCATTTTCCAACTTTCATATATGAGTACAGAATATATCCACCATATTCACCCTCCTACACGCTTTCCTTATATCCTTCTCCATCCCACTGGCATCCTCCTCAACAGGCCTGTTTTACCTTCCTCTTTCATGTTTTTTGAAAAAAAAAACAAGAGACGTTTTTGTTTGTTTAAGACAGCTACACAGGGTGTGTCACTGTGACACTTCCAGGTACATATGTACTAAATCTAAATTGGTTCATCCCCTCTATTTTTCTCCTTTCTGCCTGGGTCCCCTATGTGTAGTTCTTTGATTTAATGACATTTATTCATGTCAGTGTCTCTCTCAGTAAATTTTTGTATTTGGTGCTTGTATAAAGCTTCACAAAGTTTTGTACTATCACCTGGCAAACTAGTCTTGTACTTACATGAAAGCAAAAACCAAAACCAAACAAAAACAAAAAGACCAGAGGCTCGTAACATTCGCTGAGTCCAAGGTGAGTATGTGGAGTCCATGGAAGGACATGGCTGAAGCACATGGGTGTCAGTTTGGAAGGAAGGGTTGGGTGGGTGCAGGTGTGTTTTCAGATGTTATTTTACCACATTCGCACATGATTCCAGATGTCTCGTGCTGCTACCACACAGGAATGCCCTCCTCCATTTATCTCCCGGGGCCCTTTAGAGGATGGAGTGACAAGACACTTCTGCCAGCCTCTTACGGAATGTCCAGTACTACACGTGGGAATTCTCTGTGCTGCTACTTCCAACAATGGCCGAACTCAAACAAGTGCATGCAGGGCCACTTCCAGGCCAAAAGTTACAGCCCTGCACTCTTCCCCGCTGCACGCCTGTGCTTGCTCCTCAGTGAATGCTAAATGCATGTGACAGGATCCCGACCCTAAATCGTTACAGGGGACAGACAGTGAGCAGAGCTCTGTGCTTGCTGCAGAGGGATGGGCAGAACTGCTTGCTGAGATTTCGTTTATTTGCCAATCGTTTAGCATTCTCGGCTTTTATCTGATATGACTATTTTACAAGTGTGTGTACCAAGCATGGCTTCAAAATTGCAGGTTATGAAATACAGAAAATGGAACAATTGCCATGCGTAGCAGAAGGCTTCCCATTCAGTCAGTGTGCAGGATATTTTAAAGGAAGATGGACTGTAGAGTGGTGACAGGGGTTTGCCTGGAATTCATCATTTTTTCCCCTCCATGTGAAATCAAATTAGAAGACTTTCTCCTTCCTTTTCAACTTCACATTGTTAGTTGTTGTTAGTTTTTTACAGTCTGGCTTTTGATGATGGGTTTTTGCCTTATCTTTTGTTGGCATTATAAAAATGGCATGGTGACACAGAGAGAGAAGTCACCTGTTAGTGTGGAGGCCAGCAGCTAATGCTAATGATGGAAACATTGCAGGCAGACAGGGATGCCACCCAAATCTCCATTGTCAGTGGTTTCTGGCTGAGTGTGCAGTGCTTCCTGGGAACTCACTGCAACCATGTCTGTGCAGAATGGACCGAGGAGTTGACTGGGTTTATGGCAGAAGTCACCTTGCTTCATTGGAGGTTCTGACCCCAAGTATCCCTCAACTATGACTTGGGGTGTGAGCAATCGCCATCCAACACAGAGCAAATTGCAGGCTGGTTGGGCTCCAGTAACACTTCTACTCTGCTGGAAGTTTCCTTTGCTCAGCTGGGTAGAAGAGATTGCCAGGCAGTGTGGGACCCTGACTGTCACCATTCTCAGTAGGCTTAGACCAAAACCAAAGGTGACAGTTTTGCTAAATTTATGTGTTTGAAGCAGAGCTGGTATGTTAGTGCTCCCTGCAAAGAGGCTGTGGTGAGTAAATAGACCTGTTGGTTGGGCAGGTCTAGGATGTCAGTCATACAGGGTTTTCTACCTGGACTAAGTACTGGCTAACCACAGAATTAGTCACTGAGGTAACTATCCACCTTCGTGGGTAGATGACTCCTTGTCAACATACATTTCTTAGATGTTTTGATGCTCCTGAAAATGTTCAGGGTGGGGATATGTGGCACCAGTGTCTTCTGCTGTTGCTTCTCTGCTTATTTTGGGTGCTGATCTCATGATTAGTTTAAGTAAGTCACTTCAATAATAACAGAATCGAGCAATTGTCTCAGAGGAGCACATGGCATTCTATTTATTTTGACGAGTGTCCCTTCTATGGTTTCCCACAGGGTACATGTCTAAAACCTATGGGGCATTTGTTCTATTTCTGGCTCTGTGCTATGTTCTTGTCATGATCTCCACTTCTAGCAAACAGGTGCGGTTATTTTTGTTTTAGAGAAAGAAAACTATGTCATAGAAAAATTAAGTGACTCCCTTCCTCCTTCCATTCTTCCCTCATTCCTTCTTTCCCTCCCTCCTTTCTTCCTTTTCCTTTTCTTCTCTCTTCCTTCCCCCTTTCCTTTTCTTTCTTCCCCAGGGAATGGGGACCAAGAGCATCTGAGGCAAATACCAGGTTTCTTTCTGTTTCCTCCAATTTCATACAGTTAGACATTTGACTTGTCACCTTGGTTTTTGTTATTAATCTGGATCTGCTGTATGGAAGATGTTCTTTTGACATGAGTGGTTTCAGGTGCTTGTTGTTCTACAGTCCTAACATAAAATTCTACAGCTGAACCATCCTGTAGTTATCAGTAAGGAGGAAAGTTATTTTAAAATAATTTAAGACATAGACAGCCATCAAGGACCACATAGGAGAGAAAGGAAAGTCACAACAGAACAACAGTCCTAGTCTGCAGCTTGGGGTTGGGTGAAGACTTGTGGGCCTGATGACTGGAAGGACAAGGAGGGAGCTGCGGAAGAGTGGTGGCTCCGGCAGTGTGACCATGTCCTTTGCTAGCACAGCAGGTGGTATGCACTGCTTCTGTCCTCCCTCTGCCACCTGGTTCTGGAGATCTTTTGAAACACTGAGCAAGGGACAGTGGACAGACTCCAAGGTCAACCTGAAATCAGGAAAGGCTTGTGGGTTGGCCTCATGTCTTGTGCAATACCTGTTCACTTATTTTCTGGTGACAGCAGTCTGGTGATATTTGGGGACATTTCCTTATGATTCTGTTCCTGTGGTTTGGTCTGTACCCTCACTGCCAGCAGCAGGGTGGCATGTGGTCTAGTCTTTTCACCCCCTCTGGTCACGGCAATGAAACACAATCCAGAGATTTTCTTTGCAGCTTCTGGAAGAGACTCTTTCCAGCAGGCTTTATGAGGATGCTATAGACAGATGTGGAGCTGCTGGCAACCTTCTTGTCATGCAGAGGTGAGAAGGGACCAGAAGGAAGCAGATTTCTGGCGACAGTGCTGGAGCACCTGATCCCAGCCTTGCTGGTCTAGAGCTACCGTGGTGTTTTTACCATCACAAACCCATATGTCTCTTCTGTGGTCTTTAGCATTGTGGCTCCTAACTCATCCTGTCACTGCAAATTCTGATTAGCTCCGGGATTACTGTTGTCCACAGGAGAGAGGGCCATAAACTTGAGAGGCAGGCACTTTCTCAGCCTCCACATGCTTTGTCTTTCACTGCACAACTTCCTCAAAGACACCAGATATGACACCGTCAGAGAAGGGTTGAGACAGCTCCTCTGTCCACTTGTCTAAAGTAAAGTGGATCTGTCCAGGTGACACATGTGGCACTCCCTGCAGAAATGGCACCATGGTATGGGGGCAACTTCATGACTTGGACTATGGTAGTAGAGAAATAGCTAGGCTCCACAACATTATTTGACAAAAACATTGTTTTATTCTTCTCCCATTTACTTCCTTTTTATGTTGAAAATTTCAGTTGGGAAAAGCTGAACTGTCAAAACCTGATCCCCCCCCTGCCCAGAACAGGTGTCAGGGTTTAAGCAGGATCTGGAACTTTTACTAGGGTGACTATGAATTCTGTGAGCTGCCTTGAAGGGAGACTAGGCCTTCCTTTTGAGTTAATGAAAATAGCATCCTCTATCTTTCTTGGGTGAAGAATCTTCTAGATCACAATGGCAGCCTGCACAAGCATCTCTAGATCCAGTGTCATGAAGTCCATCAGCATATGTGCTCTGGAACATGGTGGGATGTAAAGTATTTTTTAACAAGTCAACTTGTCACTAGTGAGGATTGCATGGAAAGAAAGTCACAAATGAGAAAATAGAAGTGTATAGAAGGATTGGGATCATGGTGTCCAGAGCTGGCTGTGAGCCCAATGAGTGATATAAAGCTGTCATTGGCTAGAGAAGAAGACAATGGAGAAGGTGGAGAAGCCCCCAGGGAAAGAAGACTTTCATGACTCCTGTGGTGCTGAGAGTTGATTGACTTATGGTCAGTCTAGAACCTTGGTGCTGTTTTAAATGGGTTGTTTTGTATCTCTCAGAGTGGGAAACAGGAAGACTCTGATCTTTTGGACCTGTCTTGAGCAACTGCATTTCATATTTAAGATGTAATGAAGCTGAGATTTGGGGATAAAGCAGAGACAAGTGAGGTGTCACTTGTGTCACATTGCCTTCTGTGCCAGGCTTTTAGTTTAATAAGGCCTAGGTGTGCATTTGTGGTGCTGTGTTTCGAAATGATTGGGTTTGAGGTCCTTTTCAGTTTCTGTGGGTTCTTGCTGGTAAAATTTAGAAAGAGGAGCATAGTTCTAAAGTGTCCACCCAACACCATGGAGCACCTGCTCACCTTCCATGCTGTGTGGAGGAGGTGATGTATGGAATTCGAGAAGCTTTGAGGTTGAACTGAGTATCAACATGGATTATTAGAGATAAAATACCTTGGATTTATGAATTAACTTTGATTGTCTCAGTTTTTTTGTCTGTAAGACAAACGTAATGATGCCTTTCTTCCTGGAGGCTATGGTGATTCAATGCGATGACCTCTATAGCACTTAAGTGTCCCCAACAGGGCTACCATCTTGCACATAAACTAAAACGTGCACCCTGATGTCTTGCACTGAGGTATTCTGGTTCCCCCATGTGCTCCAATTCTCAGAGACCTTCCTTGACTTTAAGGTGGACAATAACTTGGACCTCCCAGGATTCTCTAGGGAGAGGTAGGTAGGGACTCCATTTGTCTGCCATCTTGCTCTCCATGGCTCCTGCTGTGGATGTAGTTCTGTCCCCTTCACTCTCCGCAGACAACCACAAGGTTGTATGCAACAGATGCTGTTGAAGGTGTGAACACCGGAGAGCTACCAGCTACCAAAATAGAAAGCACTGTACAGTGAAACCTTGGTTTGAACAGTTCAGAAACTCCCTTCCCGTTCTGACCCTAGGGAGTTCCCATTCATTCACTAGCAATTCATTTCTTGGGCTCCCTCCCACCATCCCTTCCACTCTCTGTCAAATCTCATGTTTCCAGGTTCCTGAAACCCAAATCTCCACATCTGCCACTGGAGATTGGAATCTTCTCTTTCTTCATTGCATCACCCCTTTTAACTCTCCCACTTAATGCTAGGCTCTGGAGTCCACCTTTGTAAACATCCATGTCCACTTAGGTGTCTGTATGTTCTGACACGAATCCTGTCCCTCTATAAGTGACAGTGCCATAGTCATTTATTTTGTAGGATGGGAATTGCTCTCATTACATCTGCACGATTCTGAGCCCATGGCCCATGCACAGCAAAGAGAAGCTATGGCAGGGTGAAATGATGACTTCAGCAGTTGGAGGAGTCCATCCCTGGTCTGTGGAGGACGTCTGCCCATCCTCATGGCAGGGGAAGTAGCTGGATTCAGGGTCGGTAGAAGAGGACTTCATTCAAGAGCCTGACACCGTGCAGGCATCTCATGCTGCTCACATGACCTGGATTTGTGCCTCTGCATGACAGAGGGTACCTGGTCAATTCTGCCAAAGTTGATATAAGAGGGTAGAATTAAGAAAAACCTGTGTTTATTCCATGTCACTGGTGGATGCAGACCAAGCAAGTCTAGCGCCTGTCTGAACATGGGACACAGAGGTGGCCACCATCTCTGACCGTGAAGCCCCTTTTCTGTTTCTGCTTTGTTCTTTTCTAAAGCAGTTTTCACAACTGGACAGACTATATGCTTTATTTCTTCTGCTCTCTTTTCCCTCTGTTCTATTGGAGCACGTGCTACATGAGATACGGTTTTATTCTGTCATTTATTACTGTGTTCCCAGAGTGTGGCACAGAGCCAGGTACATGTTGGTTCAATAAATATTTGTTGACTGTTTATCGACTGACTGCGTGAGGAATTCGACTATAATAATAAATGTTTTCATCTCTTTACGGTGCTTATTTTTTTAACAAAATAGCTCCTGTTTATGAGCTCACTTAACCTCCCATCGACTTGGAAGGTAGAAGGGAAGGCAGGCTTGGCCAGGCTCTCTGTCATCCAGCTCTAAGCTGTGACACTGGGGACTTGAACCCTTCTCTTTTTACTCCAAACCCAATGTCCTCCCTGTTGTTTCTACCAAGTCATAGCAAACAAGTGTCATTTGCATAAGACATAGCAAAGAAATACTTAGGGTAGAAAAAGTTATGGAGGTGTTCTGGACCATAAGTATTGCAAACATCTCTGATGTCCCATTATCTTAGTCTGAAATGCCTAGCCGCAAGGGGCTTGCCTACCAAAGCAAGGACAGGCACCATATATATCATCATGGCACAACACCAGCTGCAGTCTCAGACGCCGAGGTTCGGAGCCAAATTTAACAAAGCCAGACCAAACTCACAGTCAGCTCTTATGTGCAGGTCTTAATGAGCATGGCTGCCCTGGGGAGCCCCTCAGAAAAGTACAAACCCTGGAGGACATGGCTGGGGACTCAAGTTCAAAGTCACACAAGCTGGCTTTGGCGGAAGGTCTGCAGCCACCACAGTTCTCGATCATTTCCCAACAGATTTTACTTTTATATTAGACAAATATGAAAGCAACCCTCTTGGTTAGAAGAGGCAGAGGCGGAGTTGTCTGCTTTAAGATGAGGACATTGAGGTCCGGACAGATCGCTCCTTGAACCCAATCAAAGACTTCTACTGAGAGGATGGGATTGAATTTTCAAAGATGGACTTGATGGTTGCTTCTTTTATTAGTAGGAGTGGTTCTCAAAGTTCAGCACAGAGTCATGCATGACCTTAATCCCTGTGATAACCCTGACACAGCTCCAATCACATTGACCTCCCAGCTGTGTTGTGAGCACCCCATACATGCTCCCACCTCAGGGCCTTTGCACCTGCCTTTCCCTCTGCCTGGAATGCGCTTATCCCCAGATATCCACACTTCTCACACTCTATCTTCAGCACACCCAGATCTTGCCCCTGAAGGGAGGCCTTTCCCGAGCTCCCTAGCAGATGCTCTTTGTTGTTAACTTCCACCACCCATAGCCTGCTAAATTGCCAAGTAAAGCCTGAAGGCCTGAGATCAATCCCTAGTTCTGCCAGAATTAAGGTCAGTTAAGATAAGACAAGACATGGTAAGGTAAGGTAAGGTAAAGCACTAGGTATTACGTACGTACTTTGTCTGTTGTCTGCCTTTTTCCTTCCTGGTAAGAGTACAAGTCCAAGGTCAGAGATTCATCTGTCCATTGTCCTAGTGGACAGTGGCTACCTGCCCCTGGAACATCCTTCAGAAGCAGCTCCTGGGTGAATGGAGGGAAGGAGCTGACTTTGGCTTCGGTTTTATACAGGGGTTTCGTTCCTCAAAGGAAAAGATTTTTTTTTAAATTTCTTTTCTTTTTGGTGGTCCTGGGGTTTGAATCCTGGGTCTTCCACTTGTTAGGCAGCTTCTCTACTACTTGAATCACTCCATCAGCCCTGTTGGCTTTAGTCATTTTTCAAATAGGGCCTCAATTTATGCCCGGCCGGGCTGTCCCATGATTCTCCTATGTTTTCTGCATAGCTGGGATGACAGGTGTGTACCACCACACTCAGCTTTTTATTGGTTGAGATGGAGTGCTGGTCCTAACAACCATTTGCCCGGGCTAGCCTCCAACTGTGACCCTCCCAACCTCTGCCTCCTGACTAGCTAGGATTATGAGTGTGAACCACCTTGCCAGGCTTTTATTTTTAAATTAAATTTATTTTTAATTGCTACATAACAATATAAATGCTTGTTTTCTGGACACCAGTGGCTAACGCCTGTAATCCTAGCTTCTCAGGATGCAGAGATCAGGAAGATCACAGTTGGAAGCCAGCCCAGGGCAAATAGTTTGAGAGATCCTATCTTGAGAAAACCCTTTACAAAAAAGGGCTGGTGGAATGACTCAAAGTGAAGGCCCTGAATTCAAATCCCAGTACCACAAAAAAATCCACTTGGTCATGGGGCACCATGTGATACACATGTGTGCTGATACACATCTGCACTGTATGATGGTCAACCAGAGGAAACCTGTCCCATTCCTCAAACATTTGCCATTTCTTTGTGGCAAAAACATTGAAAATACTTTTCTTCTAGTTTTTTGAAATCTAGGGTACATTGTTGATTCCTATAGTCACCATACTGTGCAAAAATAGCCCACCAGAACTTCTTGCTGCTCTCTAATTGTAACTGCCCCCTGTCAAAGGGGTGATACCTCATCAAAGCCTGCTGTTCATCTAGGGCCTCCTAAAGCACCAGGTGATCCCAGAAAGCATCCTGCAGGGCCCTGAGTTACAGGCAGTGCCTCCTTCTCCCAGGGGGACCAAGGAAGAAGTGCCTGAGATGAAAGGATGGGGAAGAGCCTGCTGCTTGGGTTTCTAGGCCCCTGCCCATACCCCACAGGCAACAGGACCTGCTGCCATGCAGGTGGGCAGGCCTGGCCCAGCACTGGAGCAGAGCAAGGTGAGGAGGACACAGCCACAGCCAGGAGCAATCCTGTTTGTGAGTTTTGCAGTGAAGGCCTTTACATAAAGAGAGGAATTGCTTTTGTTTACTTAAGTGAAAAAAATGATGTAATTTCAAGCCCTTAATACATTTGCTTACTTCTGAGAAACTTTAAAATTGTAGAAAATTTTGAGAAATTTTAAATTCGTCACCCATCAGTGCCAGTTGGGTTTTCCCAGTTTCATTGTAAGATTCAGTGAAATAAATAAAAGCTCCCAGATGAAGTTCACATACCTTTCATCTGTCTTTCCCAGTCTAATTCCCCTCCCCAGGTCCCCAAAAATGACATCTATTGTGGGTGTTAAGTGTTTTCTTGCAGGTCAAGGAAGCAGAGCTCTACATCTAAGCAGTGGACAACTCCAGAATTACAGCTCAGCAGGAAGAGAAAGTGGTAGAATGAGCTTTTTACAGTATGACGCACAACCCGCAGCAGTGTTACATGGGGTTGTCTTTTATACAAAGACTTGTTCAACAAGATGGCACTGGTGGCTCTGACTGAGGGCTGTGGGAGGCAGAGAGGGGAAGAAAATGTCAGGAAATGACAAACACTGAACCAGCCATTGTGATGGTGACACAGGACAACAGACGCACTGTAAGCTGCTGAGGGTTGGGGTGGACTGGTGACAGAGTGTGGAGAGGTTGATCTGATGGAAGCTTGGCTAACACAGGCCAGAAGCCCAAGGTGAAAGCTTCTTGGATGTCAATAGACATTTAAAGAAAATGGTGGACAGGAGGAAAACCAGGTCTTTTCTGGGAGTGGGAAGCAGAGGGAAGGGGTGAGCACAAGGAAAGGGGCACTAGGGTGACATGGTAGGTGACATTGATGGGTGTGTTTTGTGTTTATACATGAAAGTAGAAGAAGGACACCTGTTGAGATTGTTCTAAGAAGGGGAGAGGGGAAGGAGAGAGAGTGATGGAGGGAGTGAATCTCACCAAGATATTTTGTAAACACATATGTAAATACTGCAATGCATCCCTCTGTACAACTATTATAAATAAATAAAAAGAAAACTTGTTCAAGTAGAAAGGAGCACCATGGGAAAGTTTCAAGATCACCAACTGCTGTGTAAGACTAGCTCTCCATAAAGGAAACCTATCAGAGGGAATGCTATAGTGATCCCTCACTGTTTAAGATAACGTTAGATTCATTTTTCAGACTTGGTGATGATCTAGAGGTGATGATCTCAGGTGGGCTGGAGTTCACAGGATTGAAAAAAGCCTTTGGAATGAGTCAGATTCTCTACTGATTAGTGATCGGTTGCTTTCATTCTTGCTTTATGGAACTTGGGCATTAAGTTTATATACTGTGTTTTTTTGCAGAACTCAATTTGGTTAACCTTTGGCTTTGATGACTGTATAAACTGGCAGTTAGACGCACTTTAAACAGAGGAATATTGTGTTGGATTAAACCATCTAGAGGCTTGGGTTGAACCTAGTTCATGCTAAGTCAGTCTTTTGCTTATTAAAACTGCAATCACTCAAAAATCCTTACATTATCCATCGAGTGTTACTCTTTTGCAAAACAATTACATTATCAGAACAGCTTCTCAAGGTGTGAAAGAATAAGATATTTAAATACATTTGAGTTGTGGATCGTATTTAATGAAACAGTTTCTTTCTCCTTGCTTCCTTCATGCAGTGTGTCTCAGGGCTTCTGTAAGAGCAGCCCTGCTGTTAGAGGAGGGGTAGACAGAGAGTGCTTGGCTCTGGGATTTGTCCAGAGCATCTTCTGTAGGAAGGAAATATTTCTTTGAGTGCTTGTATTTTCTTTCAATTTCCTTAGATTTCACTTTCTATTCTGAAGTATTTACATTTAAAGTATAAATATATTGCTTCAATGACTTACTGTTTATTTAACTTTTTAATCCCCAAATCTTGAAGCAAACTTAGTTCTCCAGAGAAGGTGGACTTTGCTGGTTCCTGCATTTTATCACATTTCCCTGGGGTGAAGGAGATAAATACGATGTAATGTATTGTGTTAAATCTGTGGAAAAAGCATATTTCATTACTTATGATTTTCATCACCAGAATGAAATTACTTTTGGTTATCTTACTGACAGTAAATTTAGGTGTCTTTAAAAAAAAAAGTCTTTTCTTCTCTCTGTGCCTTAGTTTGTCTGTTTATAAAATGAATTGGGAGAACTAGTCAGATCAAGGCTACCAGATGCAAAATCATACAAGTAGTTGCCACCAGCTGCTGAACATGGCTTTCGGACCCCATGCAAGTTAACTCACCCAGTGTCACCACAGCCCGGGGGTGGGCACATCATCCCGGCCATGACTGGGAGTTCAGGGGACAACTCTGCTACTGCACAAAAGTCCCCAGAAATTCTGAAATTACAAGCAAGTAAGTTTTGGAAATGCTGTGTACTGTGCGGTACTGTTAAAGCCACAGGAAAGAAAACCAATTTTCCAAATTGTTGCAGTGACAACATTAACCGGAAATTTCCTAAAATGACTCGATCACATGGCATCTCCTCCCTTCTTCCTCCCAAAGAACAGCTCTGCCTATGCCCCGGAATTAGTGTGGTTGGAGCAGACCTGGAGAATTGCCGCCTGCAGCCCCCGAATCTGGAAGGGACGTGCGACTTGCATGCGCGGGGCAGGAATTCTCAACTGGCCCCCCAAATCTGAGGAAGCCCTCAGCATCGCTATCTAGTCAGGGCTGCGACTTGATAGAGAATCCGTCTATCAGGTGACAATGGCTGAGAATCTGAGACTTTTCAGCTTAAACCAGAACACACTGGGCGCTTCCCCATGCAGTTACTCCAGATGCTGGGGGTGCGACCTTAGCGAGGTGGACACCTCCTTCCCCTTATGCGGGAGGTAGACGATAGATGAAATAATTAAGGTAACTGTGTGTTATGTAAGAAAGACAATGGTCCTAAATCAAAGTTTTAGATTCCTGACAAAATGCTTCTAAAAGATTCCAAGAGAGGCACTGGAGGACCCGTGGACAGAAGTACAGGCAGTGACATGCCTGCTGGCCACAAGCCACAGGCCAGCGCTTTTAAACTGTTTTGTTGATAAAATTCCCTTTTCCCACATACACTTTTGTTGGTCTAAGTTATTTTTTGAGGCAGGGTCTCACTTTGTCCCCCAACTTGGCTTCCAACTTCAGATACTTCTACCTCCGTGTCCCGACATGGAAATGCCAAGCACGTTGGTCTAAGTTTTAATTATTACAGTGGGACCAAGTTTTAATTATGGTATTTAATTAAGCTGTTTATTATCTATTCATTAACAAAAATCATATTTTACATGAGCATTAATTCAGGCAACAATCGTTCTACGATCCCTTCCAAACACACAGAAATAATTTCCAAATCTTCTGTGTCTGCTTCAGGAACTGAACCTTTCTCCTGTCCCCAGGTTGGTGCCCAAGCCTGGCTTTCAATAGCTGGTTGACATGACAGTAGTGAAGTGTTTGCAGAGACAGAGAACTTGAACTCGGGTCATATTGATCCTGTCATTTCTGCATGGACACCACCGTCATTCTGGAGGTCTACTCGTACTTGCAATTACAAGGACAAACAGTGAGAATTGTGAGTGTCTCGATTTTTTTGGGCAAGGAAGACTTTTAGTTCATACATGAAATGATTTACTGAATTCAAATATTTTTTTTAAATAGAAAAAATTTAAAAACAGTTCTTGCTATTTAGTAATTAAAAAGTTAAGATGCAATAGTATTCTTCTTTCTTTTTTCTTGCAGTACTGGGATTTGAACTTGGCTTTGCACTTGCTAGGCAGGTGCTCAAACTTTGAGCCACATCTCCAGCCCTTTTTGCTCTGGTTATTTTTAGGACAGGATTTCACTTTTTGCCCAGGTTGGCCTGGCCAGGATATCCTATTTTATGCTTCCTGTCATAGCTACGATGACAGGCACATGTCATCTAGCTTTTGTCCTTTGAAATGTCCTTTTTCTGCTGAGGCTGGCCTGGACCCTCAATCCTCTTGATCTCAGCTTTTTTGCAGAGTTGGGATGACAGGGACATAGCCTCAGCTTTGGTTGAGATAGGGTCTCCTGAGGTTTTTGTTCAAGCTGGCCTTGAACTGTGATCCTCCCAAGTAACTAGGATTACAGGTGTGAGGCACCAGCCCCTAGCTGTATTGTTTTAAGGTAGGGCCTCACCATGTAGCCCAGGCTGGCCTTGAACTTGTGTTCTTCCTGCCTCAGCCTCTTGTGTGCTAGAATTACAGGTGTGAACCATCACGACCAACAATGTTACTAATTTCTGAATTGTGTAAGTACAAGTTTCCTCCTTTTCTAAAACTAAAAGGATGATGATTTTTTGCACTGTAATATTTTTTCTTTGTTCATTGTTCAGTTTTACTTTTGGCTTGCTATGAACATGGAGTTCAATTAAAGACAATTTTCGCTGTTTCAGATTCTCTTCTTGACATCATCATTATTAATTTCATGATTATTCCTAAAACTAATTTCATTGTAAGAAGGAGAGAGAAAAAAACGTTCTTCTCTGAGTATCAAAAACACGAGTTTTGTCATAGGACTGGAATGAGATTAAGATTCCCTTTTGGGAAGTTGGTTTTACCTGTCCACCTAATTGTCTTTTTGTGACAGGGCTAATCACGTCCCTTCATGGTGCCAGATCTCACAGTGTTATCTCACTACTCTCCCTCTTTCCAGAAACATGTCTAACAAGAGGAATCTTGGAATTAGCTTCTAGGAGCCTTCTCCCTTGTGGTGAATTTGAAGTGTACTTGGACTGGACGTTACAGTTAATTAGTCTGAAAAGTTGCTTCATCTTGTACTGGATACATGACATATTTAAAATACAGAGCTGGGGGTGCAGCTCAGTGGTAGAGCATTGCCAACCATGCATGAAGCCCTGGGCTTGATTCCCAGCAGACACATACAGACACACAGACACACACACACAGACACACACACACACACACACACACACACATGCACGCACACCGTGTCCAAACAGAGAAAACCCAGCGCAGAATAGTAGCACTGGGAAGCATTGCAGGGAGTTGGCAGGTTACACTTTAGTATTGGGTGTTTAAAACAAACCTCACTGTGCAAGGAACATTTAAGTGAAGATGTGACAGAGGTCAGGTAGCTCACCTTGTGGCAATCTGAGAAAAAAGCATAGGGGTGGGGGAGATAGATAGAGAGAGAATATGTTGTGTGCAAATACCTGAGGCAGCCGTAGTGATGAGCTTGAGGTTACAGAAAGAGGCTGGATGTGGTGTTTCTGGAAACAAGACACAGGTTTGGAGACCTTTGTGTGTCACAGGAAGGACTACCAAGGTCTGGCTGCACTTAGGTACCCTCCCCTGGTTGAGATCTTGCTGAAATCCTCTTTCCCCTTCGCAGGCTGGTTTCCTCATCTCTTGTTCACACCATATTACAGTCTGCTTTGTCTCAAATCCTTGGTTTTCTTCTTGCCCTTTGTTGTATTATCAACAGTTGAAGGGCATGTTGTGATTTCTTTCTTCCCTTTTTCCTCTCGTTTGTTCTCTTATTCATCAGAAATTTCTTGAGCACTCAATGCTGGAGTGTTAGGGACTTCACCAGGCCCCCACTGAAGAGAGCCTATCTTCCTGTCTCCAAGAAACTCCTCTTCTTCCAGGAAGACAGATGTGTGGAGCAGTATTTGCAGTACGGCATGAAGAGCATTGGGGGAGCACAGAGAGGCATCTGAGGAGTGGATGTGACTGGGGAAGGCTCCCAGAGGAGGGGTGACACCACAAGGTGTGCTGGCCTGCACCTGTGCCCATGGAAGGAAGCTTTGCTCTTTGGCAGAGGAGATCCCTATTTGAAGGCACCCTTTTCTGCACAATACAGCTGTGAGTGGGGAAGAGAGCTATAGCCCCTTTGATTTTGAGTAAGGCTGATGATGACCCCTGCCTGCAGCATCCCTGGGTCCTATCTGAGGGCCACAGCCACCAGGCTCAGCCCTTTTGTAGCTCATTTCTTCTCTTTTGATTGGCAGTTCCTGTTCCATTTGACTAGCGTTCTTCATCTCTCTGACTCCCTGGGTGAGTTATCTCAGGACCTGGGCTTACAGGAAGGGCAGAGTTCTAGACTTCTGTGCTTGAAATGCAGAAAAGTGGCAGTTTGTTCATTTTTCATTGTACAGTTAGCTTTCTCTTTCCCTTTGTGTGTGGAACACATGTGTGAGGTGTTTTTTGAGTGAACCAAGAGATCTTGGCACAGGAAAGATGTGTGACTTGGAGACTTTACTGAGCCCATTCATTTCAATGACTGCTGACTTACTCCATTAAGTGCTCTGAGGTTTTCATTTTGTTTTAATATTTGCTCACCCATGATATCTTCCAGGCAACAATAAGAAACTTTTGACTCTGTCATACATCTTAAAGCCCTTTGAAGATACTTATTCCTCAATTTTAGGATGATAGAGGAGTATCTCCTATGTGTTAAAGCTTATTATTGTATATGTGTGTGTGTGTGTGTGTGTGTGTGTGTGTGTGTGTGTTGGTGGGGTGTGTTTCCTTGTAAATAAGACACTGTGCCCAAGGGGCTCAGTGGATGACAGGCCAGTGCTTGGTAAGATGTCACAGAGCAACGTCCATGATAGAACCTGCCATCAGAGAATTCCAGCTTGCTCATTACTGCAGGTTGACCTTTTCAGGGAACCTTGGAAGGCACTGGTAAGAACTGTAGAGAGACTCCTCCTCCATGAATGGAAACCCCTGCAGCACAAGCAGAAAGAGCATCATCTCTGGGTCCCTCTTTTGTTTGTTTTGAGACAGGATGTCACTATGTAGCCCAAGCTGGCCTTGAACTCCCAATCCTCTTGCTTCAGCATCCTGAGAGCTAAGATTACAGGAGTATACCAGCACTCCTGGCTACTGAGGCCCTCTTTAAAAAACAAAAATGGAATGGCTGGGGGTGGTAGCTTAGGCATGTAATCACATCTACTCAGAAGGATCATAGTTCAAAGCCAGCCTGGGCAAAAAGTTTGCAAGACTCCCTCTCAACCAACAGACCTAGGCATAAAGTGAGACCCTATCTCAAAAATAAGCAAAAGCAAAAAGCCTGGTGGTAGAGTGCCTGCCTAGTAAGTGTGAAGCCCCCAGTTCAAACCTCAGTACTGCCAAAAAATGGAAGAACAAAGAATGACATGTTTGAATTCAGCTTCTCTTGCACCCCTGACTTGGGTATACAAGAAATATCTGCAGACTGGCTCGTTTCTTTCTTTGGGTTAAGTGCCTTCAGTATCTGGCCTCTTTAAAATGCAGATTCCTGCAGAGGTATCAGAGGAAGTAATATCAACACCTCAGAGACCATGATTGGTTGTATTTTTTGAAGCTTTGTAATAGCAAAGGAGGATTGGAATGGGAGGGCTTGAAAACAGGAATGGTCATCCTACCTGGGCCTGTGCCCTGCTAGGAGTGGAGTAGGTGGAGAAAATTGAGGGGACAGGTGCTCTGATGCTGAAGTCCGGTGCTGGAGCTCGGAAGCCAGGAACGTGACACCAGGCAGTACCATTAGAGGACAGAGAGGAACCAGGTAGGAAGGGTTGTTCAGCAGTCATTGAAGATCACCTGCCCACGGGACTGGACACGTGGGAGACTCAGTGAGAGAATTCCCTGTGAGAGAACACAGACATGGAGCTGGGGAAGCCAGGAGGCCCTTGCGACCATGACATGGGCCTGGTGAGTGAGGAAAGGCAGGAAATTTGGTTGGAGTCTTAGGCTGCTGGGGAGCAAGGGGTGCCTCCTTCTTCCTTGAAGAGCCCTGGCTGGGGACAGCTGTTGTCCCCTCTTAGCTGGAGCAGGTAATAAGAGGCATGGTGTCCATGGTGCTAGGGTTCAGAGATCAGCCCATGGGGCTTGCCAGTAGAGATCTGGGGGGTGTACTGTCCTCCTGACGTGTCTTCTGTAGACAGGGACACATACTTCGTGCCTCTTCTACAGGAGGGTCACATGGGGTGGGCTGAACTTCCAGGGTCACAGCCCATGTCTGGAGTGACCAGAGGGTAGAGGAGGGCACTCAGAGAGAAGAGGCTGCTGGGTTGTAATTTGTCCTCCTTTAGCTTCCGCTGCTTACAGGCTGCAAGGCCACAAAAATGGATCTCTGAGTCTCAGGTTCCCCATTTACATGGGGTAGCCATACTCAGTGTGCAGGAAGTCATGAGGATAAAATGTCAGCAGAGTACAGTGCCTGCCACTGAGCCAACGTCCAGCTGGGGGAGGGTGCTTGTGGCTCTCTTCCAAGATGAGCTAGATTTCCTGTCTCCAATGTCTGCTACTTGAAAATGTTCTTACATATGAGTGTGATAACAGAGCATGCTTGTAGACTTACCAGTTGTCATGATTTAGAAGATGACCCTAAACACGACAGCATTTGTGAGGTCAGGCCTGGCTGGGGATGCTCCTAGGTGACCAAGTTCATTTTCTGTATCAGTCAGCCTAAGGCGCATTTGGTTTGGGATCACACCTGAAATTTGGCAGCAGCTTTTTTATTAGGTGACAGGCCACTCTTTGCACAAATGTTCATGATGCCTTTGAACCTGTCAGAATGATTAAGTTGTCCCTGGAATAAGGACCAGGAATCAAAAAATAATGACAGGTGCTTTCACAGACACAGGGCTTCGGGGTATGGCAGGTTGAGGTACTAACATGTCATTTCACAGTCACGCAAAGGGAAGTGCAAAATGTCTCAGGATGCAGTGAATGTCTGCTCTGCTTGCTGGGTAGGGCACAGGAGGAAATTAGAAACTTCCTAAGGACACCCTTCCAGGACTCCGTGTCATTATGCGTGACAAAGGAGGATGAGACTCAGGTCCTGGGTGTTGATAGAAGATACGTTCTTTGGGCACAGTTGCTGGACTTGAACCTTAGGACATTGTATTCCCAAAATTTGCACAGAAGAAGCTAAAAAAAGGTGAGAGCATGAATACAAGTGTGACTTTAGGCATCCATGAGGTTTTTAAAAGGTGTTTCTTAGTGTACAAGAAGGACTGTCAATCTTTCCCCCTTTGGTCTCAGTTCTGTTCTCTGACATTCTGTCCCCCCCCATATAGCCGACAAGTTCACTTCCCAGGCTTCCTTGCTTTTTAGCTTGAAAAGAAGTTTGGTCAATGAATGACAGCAGCAGAAGACAGGAAGGCAGGCAGGGGGGAAGTTAGGGCATCTCTTTCATTTAGCTCTGGACTGTCCTCCATCACTCCAGTTCTCACTGAATGGACCCAGCTCCCAGCTTCCTCAGGGTGGACCTGTCTTTTCCCTCTGTCCCTCCAATTCAAAGTTGGTAGCAGTTTCCTGTCATTGCTACTCCCCGAGTTACCTTTCTGTTCTCTCTCTCTCTTTCTCTGCCATCTCTTCATCTCTTCTGTCACCTGTGCTAATTCCAGATATTAAAATTCCTTGGCTGAAATAGCTAGAGTACTTCGTTCTTCTTGACTAGATCTTGGTAGATATAATACTGTGTTTGTTAAGTTCTTAGCACATGTTAGTGCTGGGTTTTTTTTGAGGGACTGGGATTTGAACTCAGTGCTCTGCTTGAGCCATGCCTCCAATCCACTTTGCTCTGGTTATTTTGGAGATGGGGGTCTTGTGAACTATTTGCCAAGGCTGGCCTAATCTCAGCCTCCCAAGTAGCTAGGATTACAGGTGTGAGCCCCTGGGTGCCTGGCTTGCTGTTAATTTTTCCCCATATTTATTGGGATATCTTCATTGTAGGGGGGATTCATTGTGACATTGGTTAGATTGCCTCCACCACCTCTCCCCACTGCAAGCCCTTCCTCACCCACTTAAAGCAGTTGCAAGAGGGTTCATTGTTTTATTTAGTATAAGTATATGAAGTCCAGCAGTCATATTCCTTCACCTTCATCTTCTTCATTTGCCCTCCCCCTCCTGACAGTGCCCTCCACCCCCACTGTACCTATTTTACAGTCCCATCTTTCGTTAGTAATATCTAAGTTGGTGTTCAAAGGGGTTTCTCAGTGTACCCCTGCTGTGAGTGTACTTTACTTTGGTCCATTCAACCCCTTCCATTGCTCTCCTTTATCCCTTTATCTCACCCCCCCATTATTCAACAGCTTTCAATACACATCCTTGTATCCTCCACCTGTACAGATGTGATGTATGTCAATATTGCTGACTCTCTATCATTCTCTTTTCCTTTCCCTCCTCTTCTGGGTTCCAGAGTGGTTTCACTGTTACAAATGTGTTCTACATATGAGTGTGTATATGATCATGTTTGTTTTTGTATATATGTTTATATTTGGATCTGTATTCCACATATGAGAGAAAACATGTAGCCTTTGTCTTCCTGAGCCTGGCTTACTTCATGTAACATGATGTCCTCCAATTGCATCCATTTACTTTCAAACCCTGTGTCGTTCATCTTTGTGGCTAACTAATACTCCATTGTGTATATACTCCACATTTTCTCACTCCATTCATCAGTTGTGGACACCTGGGTTGTGTCCATACCTTGGCTGTGCTGTAATGAACATTGGTGTGCAGTGTCTCTATTGTATCCTGTACTGTCAATCTTTTATATCACCTCACTTAATCCGTACCACTCATTCTGCTGTGTAAATAGGCATTGTGATTATTCACTCCCATTTACAGTTGAGAGGTGACAGAAGCACTGTGATGTGATGTAAGCAGCCAAAATCAAACAAGCTGTAGGGAAAATGAATCCCAGACACACAGGTTGTCCACTTCCCACTCCTGGTGAAAGAGCTTAAGCCTCTGCACCCTGCCCCTTGAGGGCACTGGCTTGCCTGCTAGAAGTGACAATGGCACATATGGACATTTCCTCCCTGAGCTTTACCTTCATTTTCCAATTCTGGTTCAAGGGGCAGTGTGAACACACTGAGGAAAGTTCACAGATAATGGGCAGCAGAAGTAGAAAGAATCACACCTCAGTCAACCTGCATTAAACAGCCCTCATTTGTATCCGGGCATCATTTTCTTTCATTCATTTTCCCTAGGTGAACAAAATGGCTTTGCAATGATTTTTTGCAAAAGTTGATTTTCAAGGATGAGGGCTTGTGGTTTGCAAATCCAAGCCTGTGGAAGGGAAATGAACAGATAACAAAAATGTCACTCTATTGGTCCTGTTGCCCTGTGAGTTTCCTGGTATGAGACATGCTAGATACTTGGCCAGGTGGCCCTCAGGTTAGAGAGGAAGTGTTAAATTGGCACAGCATGGACGCTGGGCACAGCCTGGAACCGTGTCCACTAAATCTTACTCAGTGTGTGTCAGACCACTTGCATTTTGGTTTTCCCAGAAGATGGCTTTGGGATGAAATATTGGAGCTCTTTGGACTGGAACAAAACATTCTCTATTTGTTATACCAATAATGCTCTCACTTCTTGCATTTTACTAGTTCTCATCCACCTAAAAAAAGCCAAACCCAGTGAATTACAGCACTCTGGGGAATGTTACAAAAAGCATGTGTGCAGAGCAGGGGCACGCTAAGATGGCACTAGAGATGAAATCCTGGGTTTTATTCCCAGAGCTCTGTCTGCACTCTCTTCATGTGGCAGCAGTCACCTCCACCCTCACAGTGCTTCAATGGTTCCAACCAAGCAGAGGCAAGTGGGCAGTGTATTCTGTAAGGATGTTTGGAAAGACATTGTGGGAATGTCAGGATTACAGGAGGAAATCTGCTTAATGCTGTGCCCTGTTTGACTTGGGCTCAAGTTCAAGAGTCTATGACATAGAGGCTGTGATTTGTCTTGTCTTTGTTAGCTTTGGGGCTTGCATTTTCTGTGAATTACAAATTTTGTTTCCACATGCCAATCTTGAAAGCGTCCTTGGAGTTCTCACTCTGTCCTCCAGTTTTTATTGTCCTCCATGTTTGTTCAGTTCACTCACCCTCCTCCCCAAGAAGTGTCCCAACAACTGCATTGGAGTGGTGCATGAGAGAAGAAAGGTGATAAAGTCTGCTAGAAGAACCTGTCTGGATGGAGATGGAAGCCACAGTGATCACTCTTCCACGTGGAGGAGGAGAGGGGGAGGAGGGTGGGAACAGGGTCAAAGGCAGGTTTCTGTAGAAACCTGCAGATGGGAGTCAGAGGTATCTCTTTGACCTGATAATCCAAGAAGACCAAGCAGACTAGCATCTGGGTCTGAGAATGAAATGATGAGGCCAGAGCTGGAAGAAGAAATGATCCAGCTGCAGCCCCTGTGAGGCCTGCAAAGTTCCTGTGAAGAGCCCTCTTCCAGCCTGAGATCAAGGAACAGAACAGGGAAGTGTCTCGGATGCAGTGTTCACTACATTAGTGCACTGTGATCTTTGGCACCAAAAAGCCTCTGGAGAGTATACAAATCAAGCAACTTTCTAGCATTTTCTAGGGTAGTGGAGGGAAGAAATGAACTTGCTACTTTGAGCTGGCATGGTGGTATATGACTGTAACAGTAACACTCAGGAGGGGGAGGCAAGAGAACCACAAGTTCAAGACCAGTCTGGGCTCTATAGTGAGACCCTCTTTAAAAAAGAGAAAGAAGGATAGAAAGCTCTGCTTCTCTGTAAGACCAGAGGCTCTTCAAGCAAGGACCCCCCTCTGGATGGACCATCAGAATGAGCGGAGCACAAGGCAGCCTTTCTGGTTTTCCATATTGACACATTCAAGCTTGTCTTGTATTTTTATCTTCTTTGTCTATGTGTAGATTGCTTTGTTACATGGATGATCATTCCTTGGCAATTATGTTGCAAACTGATGTCTATGTCTTGCACAGTGGGCTAGACAAAAATCCCCCTCTCCTTCATCTTCTTCATCAGGGACTGCATGTCTCTCTTGTGACAGAGGCTGCATGTGTCCACCAAAGACTGTGTGCTCTGCCTCCCGGGTACCATGTGGAGCCACCCACCAGGTCTGTGTCCTGAGTGGGAAAGAAGCTTTAATCCAGCTAAGCATGGAGATTTGGTGGTTAATGAACTTGCAGGAATCAGTGGTACCCTAACTTAAACACCTTTTACTTTGGGAACTGCTTTTCTCCATTCCTGTAGATTCAGCAGGCAAAAACCATATCCTCAGTTAGAGTCCACAGCTCACCACTCATTCTTGATTTAGGGGTGCTCACCTGACCCAAACTGAGACAACCAAGGTCCAAGCTAGGATTTTAAAACTCCAATCAAGAAAGCATCGGGTTCTCTGCAATGGTGGAAGAGTAAGATGATAAACTCCAGAATTGCCAGGAGAAGCAGGCCAGAAGGAAGAGAAAGACAGAGGGGGAAAAGGCAGGAGGAAGGCTGGGGGGAGAAAGGGGGGGAGAGGGGAGAGGAGGGAAGGGAAGGAGGAGGGGAGAAGGAAAGAGTAGGAGAGGAGAGGAGTGAGAAATTGATTTTTTTTTCTGAGTCTCTGCCCTCTGTGGTTAGTTGGGATGCCAGTACAGTCCCCCTCAAGATAGTTTTGGTAGGTTTGTGTAATTTGTGACTCAAGAGTAGTCACAGTTCACAGGAGATTACTTAATGAATGGCAATGCAGCATTGAAGTCCATCCTAATAGGTTCCAAAAAGTCAGTCTCCAGTGTTTCAATACCTAATGTGACAGTCAAGGAAGTATAGAAACAAGAATATAAAAACTGCAGGCTTTGATGTCTACAAGCTTGTAACCCAGTGTGGAAACACACTATATAAGCCAATGGCAGACTCTGTAGAATCACAAGATAGATTGAATGGGAATTGTTAGAGATTTGGTAGAGATAATGGTGACAAAAGCAGCTGTCTTGTGTAGGGAGAGAGGACCTGCTAGAGTCACTGGGAAAAACTTGAAAAGAATGTTTGTCTGAGTTACTTCCTTTCTACCTCCTATCTGAGGCATCCATTCATTGATAATGTTTTTAAATAATGAAAAAAAAGACTAGACCTAATTTTAAAATGTTGAAAATGTGTTAAAGTATATTTAAATTAATAATTAATGAATTAATCAATGCTTTGTGGTTCTGGGGTTTGAATTCAGCTCTTCAAGCTTGCTAGGAGGTGCTCTGCTGCTTGGGACACTCTGCCAGGCTTTTTGTTATTTTTGACATAGCATCTTGCTTTTCACCAGACCAGTCTGGACCATGACCCTCCTATTTTACACTTCCTGGTGACAGGTGTGCACCACTGTGTCCAGCTTTTTTCCATTGAGATGGGGTCTTATGAACTATTTGCCCAGGTTGGCCTGGAACCACGATCCTCCTGATTTCAGCCTCCCATGCAGCTGTGATGAGAATCCCATGCCCCTGTGTCCAGCTTAAAAGTATGTTTTAAATGATTTAACCATTTCTAGAGGTACTTAGATTTAATTTTCACCATTCTTTGTCTTGTTCTTTAAGTTTCAGGTTTTGTTGTGTTGGAGAACCAAGCAAAGAACCACCTTCAAGTATGTCTGCTGGACAGGTATTTGTGATGGTGGTGCCATTTTGTTTTAAGGCAAAGGGCTTGCCACATGTTGGATATCCAAGAGAGGTCACACTCTAATTTATCCCAGTCAAGAGATGCATCAGTAATAACTCATTTGTGCAACACCGCAAGGGTCAGCTCAGGACAGAAGACCACCCAGATGGACCTCAAATGTGTCTGCTTGAATTCAAATAAATCACATTTGCAGACACTATAGTGCTTCACAACATGGTGAGAAGAAGATCTGTAAAGTAGCCTAGGCTCCAAGGGGGAGGGAGGAGGGCCTTGATGAAGACTGACCTCCTGCTGGGAGGCCCCAGCATGCTCTTATTAATTGGAGGTATACACAATGAATGCCAAGTTAGGGAGTGTGTAGTTTAATCTGACATATGTCATTCCTGGAAGAATGAACAAGTCAAAGCCAGATCTCATCTTTATTAATGTGTGAGATGGATGTTGCATTAGGGAAAGTGGGGTCCATGAGGTCGGGTGTTGGGGGGGTGCGCTAAGATGGAGCCCATGTCTTCCCAGAAGCCATACTTCACACACCAACCAAGAGAATTGCCTTGTGAAGGAATTAAGACAACGATGCAATGAATGCAGCTGACAGGATGTCTGGCTGAAAAAGTGGAGGTCAAAAAAATATGAGTTCTTTTCTTCTTTTAAATCAGGACTAGGAGGGAAAGCTTTGAAAGGAGGCTTCTGAGTATTCTGGAAGAAAAAAATGCATGGAACATTGTTCTGGTGTGAAAGAAATAGAACTTTCCATTTTAGAGATTTTAAAAACAACTGTGAAGGAGGGAGTAAAGACAGAGTGGCAGCAGTATTATTATTTTTAATCCCTCAGCTTTGAAGGGGTGAGAGGAGAAAATACCCAGGTTCAGGCTCCCCTGATCACCCTGGACCTTTATAATTTTTGGCAATGTCACTAATCAGCCAAGCATCCAAATCCACACATCCCGGACTCCAGGATCCATAAAGGGCAGCTGGTCCGGGGCCTGTTTCAGGTAAGCCTTGGCCAGGTTGAGCTGCAATTTCTACTCCTGAATAGGTCTCCTATCTCAGAGTCATGCTTCAACAAACACTCAATTAAAAGGGAAAACCTCTGGGTGATGGAAGACACCCTATTACTGGGAAGCAGGGGTGTTTACTGAAGAAAGAGGCTTCTCCCTAGTTACTAGTAGCCAAGTGGAGGTTTATGAAACAGTGTGCCCCTAGCCATCAAACCTGGAATGTGAAGCTCAGCTGGTGCATTTTGAAAAAAATCTAAATAAACCAGGCCATGAGAGAGTCCTGGGGTTAAGGATTAGACAAAGCAAAGCACTGTGAAGACCAGTCAAGTCTAAGAAGGAGTGTGTCTGGAGGCGGCTCTGTGCTGTTAGCAAAATCTGCTAATTTTAGCCTTGGATGCCTCCAGATGGGCAGTCAATATCATTTTTATTGAATGCTCACTCATAGCTCATGATCTAAGAACACTCTCTTTTCTCTTCAGAATACAGAAGTGACCAGAATTTATTCACGTGGACAGACTGAGAGTTTTGACATCAAAGGGCAATGCTGACTGATTGATACCATTCAAAGGGCGGTATCATTTGGAGAAATGTCAATAGAGGGATGGTCACAAAAGGTTACAGGAAAAGTGAGTTACTTTCCGCCCTGTTTTCTGACATGTGATTCTATGTGCTACGGAATTGCCAGTACCTTGCTTGCTTGATTTTCCAAGATTCAGAATCCAGAAGAAAAGTTGGGAAGGGAAAGAAAAGGTGGGAGGGGAATGTGGTTTTCAGTGACATGAAATTATTTTTTCCAGGAACAACAACTTTGATGTCTAAGACTCCAGGATGTTAATAAAGCATTGCCATTTTCCCCAAGGGTGTTACCTTGAAAAACAACTTTTTTCCAAGCAGGACATTGTGAACGGAAACTTTAAAGCAGTCCTCTGTCCTTGGTCTCTTGGTTCCGAAGAAGGCTGTCTGGTCAGGAAGTGGCCTGTGTGCCCCGGTGCTTTCTTCTGAGTAAGACACTGCTCTCCTTTACTCTGTCCCTAGAAACCCAGCATTGCTGGGAGCATGACCTCTGAGAGAAGACCAGAGGATTAAGAAATTGTGAAAATGGAGGTGAGAGGGAAGTAAAACTAGTTAGTCACTCCAAAACTCTCTTCATGTCTTCTTCCTGGCCCCACACAGAACAAGGTAGTGCCTGATAACAATGGAACACTGGTAGCTCAGAAACCACAGCATTAAAGCAAGCAAGTCACACAGTGGAGTGGTTCCTGTGTGCGTGCAGCCTGAGGGACTAAACAGGAAGAATCACAAGGGAGTCACAGCAGTGGCAGTCAGGGAGCAAGAGACAGAAATTGAGGGTGAAGTTACCAATGCACACGATCTTCTCAGAATGCCTACATGTGGTGGAGCACAGCTGAGAGGCTTCTGAGGGATGGACAAACCATCAGCCTTCCTCCCTGTTGGTCCCTTTTCTTCCACTGACCCTGCATCATCATCAATGCCTCACTGGGTGTTGGGCTCCAGGAATTAAATGGGGAAGAATACCTAGTTACTCCCTGTCCTCATGGGGCTTGTACTCTACAGGGAAAAGAGATACATCTAACTCAACAGCATGCAAATGAAATCATTCCAAATTGTGAAACAGCCTGTGAAGAAAACAAAGTTATGAGCTAAAAGTGACATAAATGTGACCTGTCTATCAGGGTGGGCAGGAAGTGGCTTGGAGACTAACTTGAAGAGATTTGCCATGAAGACCTCAGAGTTTGAAATGGGTGAAGAGGTTGGTAAAGTGTTAAAAGACAGCTGGAGACCAGCACACAACTAGAGATGGAGTGAATGCAGCAAAAGGAAAGACTTGTCACCACCATGTTGGTCACTCATCCTGTATCTTCATGACATCTTCAGGCATCCTAAGCCTCACCTGGGAAGCTCATTTATGGAGTCTGCCCACTGTGAATTATGACTGACTGAAGCCCAACCTCAACCAACTGGGGTAGAAAAGCAGAGTTACAGAACTGTGAACAAGTCAGTTTAAAGCTGACCCCATGAATGGTGGCACCTGGGGACCAGGGGACAGTATTTCTAACAGCAGCCTTGCAGCTAGCTTCCCAAACTGGCTACAGGACAGTAGGTAGGCAGCTTCCCTTACTTCCAGTTTGACTGTTGCTTGATGAAGGACTCTGTTTTCTTAGCTTAGGTGACATTCCCACCATAGGAGAAAGGTCATGATGAGAACAGAGTTCCAGGCAGAGCAGCTCCTGTAGAGATGTGAGCCTCTCCATGTGACTGCTTGCATGTGTGTGTGTGTGTGTGTGTGTGTGTGTGTGTGTGTGTGAAGTGTAATCTGGGTGTGCACCTGGACATGTGTGTGGAAGTGTTGTGAGATTAAGTGAGTGTGTTGGAGTCTGAGTGTGTGTGTATGTGATGGTGGATTGTGTAGGGAGTCCATTAAGTGTGTAAATTTGTGAGACTATGTGTGTGATTGTTCCCTTCAGACATACAGGTTGAGATCCTAATCCCCAAAACCTTACAATGTGACCTAATTGGAATTGAGGTCTTTACAGAGGTAATCATATTTAAATGAGGTGTGACAGAGAGCTCTAACCCAATATGGCTGCTGTCTTTATAAAATGGGAAGTGTGAACACAGACACTGGAAGAGGGAAGGTGACAGGGAGTGACATGGGCAGATCATGGCCACTACAACCAAGGAGAGACTGCAACAGATCTTTCCCTCACAGCCTCAGAATGAATCTATGCTGCCATCTTATTTTCAGACTTCCAGCCTCCAGAACCACGTGCAAATGATCTATTTGTGTTGAATAGGTCATCCAGTTCTATGGTCCTTTGTCACTAATCCTAGCAAGTGGATAGAGTGAGTGTTTGTCACTGGGCATCTGAGTGTCAGTGACAATGTATGTGCAGCCTGGGAGGTAACTCCAGTCACAAATCAAAAGAGGTTTGTAATGCCTCTCATTTCCTCTGCTTTGGCTGTCCTTAATTCCCTCCTCCATGACATTCCCACAGGTTCTCCAGGCAATTCACACTGCCACCAATTAATCATGTGATTCACAGAAAACTTGAGGGAATGAACTTTCTGCACTGATCTATGGATCCCCAGGATTTGTCATATGGCTTGGAACACAGCAGATACCTGAAGAATATTCATTCTGCTCACCTCAACTCTATCAAAGTTTCTACTGTGAAATAAAACAGATGGAGAAAAGTGCAGAATCAGAATTCATGATCCAATACCCTTAGGTGAGCACCCAGTATCTTAGGTGACAGAGCAAGCGATGCCACCTTGTCTGCATTCAGAAGACCTCACTGTCCCTCATACTCCTCTGGTGTTTTGCCTCTGAGCCTCTCAAGGTAACCACTTCCCTGAGTTGTGGGATGCTCACTTGTCTGGCTTTATTTGAGCTCACATACCTAAGTGTCAAGGTTCAGTTTGCTTGTAATGACAAGCCACTCAGCTTTGTCATTCATCAGGAAAATACAAGGAAGAAGCCTGATGTGATAATACCACACACACAGCAGAGTGACGAAAACTCAAATGACAGACATGTTAAAAACAAGAAGTTGCGAGCACTGCTGAGAGTGTGTAAACGCTTTGGAAAAGCCTGGCTTATGTCAAATGGAACTTCTGCAGATGCTGTGACCCCATGATCCCCACCAGAAGTGTGTGCACTGGGTCCAGAAAACACACCTGTTAGTATTTATTGCAGCGTAATGAGTTGGGGGGGGAAACACACTGAGCTCTTTATTTGCCCCAATCTGATCACTAGTGACATTGAGCATATTCTCGTGGTTATTGGTCACCAAAGGTAAGCCTTTGTCTAAGTTTGTCTGCAGAGATTCCTGTTAGATATCCAAGTGGAGATGTCCTGGAGGGAGTTGGATGTAATGGAGTCTACAGGAGGAGTCAGGGGATGAGGACAAAAAAGTGGGGCCATCAGTGATGCACAGGCATTATGGCAAACTGATGGAGGGGACGCTTACATAGGAGATATAAGTGTCAACAGAGAAGAGGTCTGAGGACCCAGCCTCACATGGGAGTGGGAATCCAGTCAACAACCCTGGGTAACAGGTAGTGAAGAAGATGAAAACCAGGTGCAGGGGATGTTGGTGTCCAAGGGAAAAAAGTGTTCCTCAAAAGGTGAAAATGTCAAATGATACTGAGAAGTCAAAGTAGATGAGGACTAAGACAAGACTATTCAAATAGGCAAGGTAGATTATAAGAGCCCTTTAAAAGAGCAGTTTGAGTGAAGCCAGGGGCCTAACCTGAACACAGCGGGCTCAAGGATGGAGGAGAAGTGAGGAATTTGATGCTAACAGCACAGACAATCCCTGACGTGTGACAGTTCCACTTAGAATTCTGACTTTACAGTGACGTGAAAGTCGCATGCATTTAGTGGAAACCATACTGTGAATTTTGATCGTTTTTCCTGGTTAGCAGTAAATAGGAGATTCAGTGTCCATGGTGGGTGCTCACAGTGAGGCTCATCTCTGGTTCAGCACTGCGATCACGAGGGCTTGCCTCCTGCTCTGCAGGCTACTGCGTTGCTAAGCTGTGGCTTCCGGTAGTTCCAGGTTGCTGAATGCATTGTTGACTTTGGGAATTTTTAACTTACAATGGGTTTATCTAGACGTAACCCCATGACAGCTGTAGTTTCACTGTGAATTTGAGTCAAAACATGGAGGCTGGAATTAACTGGAGAAGGAGGAAAATTATCTCAATCTTCAAAAGGGAAATGTTTCCTTGTTTGCTGATGTGTGCTATCTGGTAGGAGGTTAAAAATGCTTATCCAGAAGAGAATGGAGATAATTGCTGTGCTAAAACCTTCCAGTGAGTCAGTGGGGTGGGGGCCTTGGAAAGGACAGATAGTTCAACCACTGTGATAGGAAGGCAGGTGCGATGAACACAGCAGAAGGACCCCAGATTTGGTTATAGGATGAAAACCAAGAGTGTTCCTTTTTTCCTTAATATAACAAGAAATGAGCCAGGCATGGTGGTGCATGGCTGTGATTTCAGCACTCAAGAGGTGGAGGTAGGGGATGGAGTAGGAGCCAATCTTGCCCTTAGGAAGCAATCTCTTACTCACACAATTATGGGAAATATGACAATTTAGATAAAGAAGGCTCCAGATCAGCATACTTCCTGATTTTTGTTTGCTGGTCTCAGAAGAAAAATACTGGGAACAAGATCTTCCACCAAAAGAAATTCTGTTTAAATCATAAGCAGTTGAAAATGCTTTGATATTCAAGGAATATTCTTGTCCTCGATGTTCTTAGCAGCTTATATTTAACCAGCTATAATTCTTCTTAACCACCATTTTGTTCAATCTTTTGAAGCTGGAGATTAGTCTTTCAATGAGAAATCTGCATTTCTTTGTAAAGCTGGAGCACAATGCCTTCTGCTCACTCACTCTGTAGTAGAGCACATTTATTTTGGTGACATGTCTTTAGGACATTGTAAAAATAGTGATTGTAGCAAATTTATTTTTGGTAAGACAGACTGAAACACACACATGTATGACTCAAGGGGCATAAATGATCTATACTCCATCACCAACACAAGTACTGAAAATTTCAGTCATGTCAGTTATCTGATTTGAAATTGGGTTTCAGTGCTGGAAGACCCAGTGGAGGGGGCAGAGTCACTTCTGATTGAGAGATCCTTGAACTTGGACAGAACACCATGTCTCTGTGCTACCAAGATGTTTATTATTTCCTATTTCCTTTTGGGAACAGAGAAAATCTTAGGAATTTTGACTAGTGGTCCTTTCTGTCTTGGATTCTATATTTGGTACCTGGTAGAACCTTAGTAGATTTTACATAAAGTACCCAGTGGGGGAAGGAAAGGGGTCATATCCCCTCCACAGCCCTGCCTCATTCCCAAGCAATTTTCCAGCAGGAAACATCCTTCATATCAGCTGTCCGTAGGCACCTTAGCACTTGGCCACCATCATGGATTTAATCCCTTCTCTCTAGTGCTTTCTGGTTGCCACTGCCCTACTTCTGACTCTCAAGGTCTTTCAGTTGTGTAGTTATCATAAAGTGTGAAAAGATGAGTGTAATGACTTTAATCTGCATGTGTTGAGTGAATGCTGTTTTGAAGAAATGGGTATTGAAGACTAGTTGGGATTTTGGATGGTGTTCTGGGTCAAAGCGTTCTTTTGTATGAAGAAACCATGATGAGAAAGCATAGGTGCATTAGAAAGGCACTGAGTTGAGCAATTGACCAGAATTTGTTTTTCTAGGAGAGAGGGGGAAGTTGTGTCAGGCATGATTTGGTCATGTCCTGATTACCCAGTGACAGAGACTGGGCTGTATCCCGAGTCTTACACGTCACTCCCCTCCTTTATTTTGGGTGAAGGGAGATTTTCAGTACTTTGACATCTGGATTGTTCTGAAGAAGAAATTGGAAGTAGGCCCCTCAAGGATTCGAGGATGGTAATTACAGCACAAATCTCCCCTGGAAGGAGGAGACCCCTCCATACTGTGCTGGCAGGGGAGGGACAGCAGTAACAAATAGCACCATGACCTCACAGCTAATGTGTCCCTGGTCCCAGCCCATGGGAAGAAGTTGAGAAGTCAACTGAATGTTGCTTCCATATGCCATCAGAAGGATTTCAGAATATTTCTTTAGTATAATAAAATTTTTGTTGTGAATGTAATTGCTGTAGAAAGATCTGGCCTGAGGACTCAATTTTGCTGCAATAAAATGTCATAACTTTTTAAAACCCAAGTCTAATAGAAGACTAAGTAGCAGCACAGGCTTTCAAGAGAGTTCTAATTTTGCCAAGAAATAAGACAGCAAGGCAACCTCTGCAGAAGACTTTATGCTAACGAAGGAGATTATATTGCCAGGCAAAGGTGGCCCATGACACATTCAAAACACAGAATTTAAAAGACTCATCAGCTGTCCCCTTTGCTGTTCCCTGTGTCCTGAGGAATACCAAGCCTGACAGAAAGTAGTTACCCCAGGAATGTGTTGGGCTTGAGAGCAACGCTTCTGATAGTCACCTGACTTAAAAATGGTGTGTTTTGAATTGTTGTGTAGTAAATTATGCATTTCTTCCAAGTTGCTAAGAATAACTTCACTTAGATTCTAGAGACTTGGCTCTGAGAAAATCATCTCCAACCTGAAGAAAACATCATAGAGAAAAATAGGGATTATTCATTCATAATTCACAGAAAACTGTTTACCAGAAATCTCACTGAAGACTGGGTACAGTGACTCATGAATGTAATCCCTGCTACTTGGGATCAGAGATAGTAATATTATGGCTTAAGAAATTAGTGAGATCTTATCTCAAAAAACAAGCTGGGCATTGTTGTTCACACCTATAATCCCAGCTACTCAGGAGGAAAAGGTAGGAGGATCAAGGTCCAAGCAAAAGCCTGGACAAAGCATAAGATCCTATCTGAAAAATAACTAAAAAGCAAAAAGGACTGGGGTTGTGATTGAAGTGGTAAGGCACGTGGTTAGTCCTGAGTTTAAACCCCGCAACTGCCAAAAAAGAGAATAATCTTAATATGATCCTAAAAGTGTAAATATGAAAGCAATGTGACTTGCATATGTATCCTGGGTTTCCCTGGCACTAGTTACTTTTTGCATTTTATAGCCTTTTGACATCGACAAGGGCACTCCCAGAACAATTGTTTAACAGGCCCAGGGCTAGGGAAAGCAGTGACTACACAGCAGGTACACGACTAAAGTCCCAATCCCCACAGAAAGAATCAGAGTTTGGGGTGAATAATTAAACTGTGGATGACTCAGGCTTGCAAGGATGGTGGCATTATGATGACACCCAGCAGAGCCCAAGGGTGTGCACAGGGCTTCGGTTTGCCAGGGGAGTGAATAAGGCTTCTCTTTAGCTCCCCCTGAGCCTGCTAATGTCTGATTGAAAGAGAGGTCAAACGTGAGAGGTTTTTCTCCCATCTGTTAGGGAGCAAAAAATGACTCGTGCCCTACAGCATGTTGGAGAATGGAACTGTTTTTCTAAAATCAAATTTGTAGTTATAAAGAAAAAGTTGAAAATACAACTGACAGAGAAAGTAGGCTGAGGCTCTTCTCCTGGGACAGAAGGCTTCTGCCCAGGTGAGAGGTGAAGCTTGGATTACAGGTTGAAGTTACAAAATGAGACTAAACCTTTATCTGGTGGTTTCTTTATGTTTCCTCTGGTGAATTCTGATTTTCCATCAGAAAGAGAGGGTGGATTTTCTTCCCTTACAGCTTCTGGGGAGACATGCTGTGGGAGTCTCACAGCTTCAAAACAATTTGTGGATGTTTTGTGAAACATTTAGACCCAGCTGGGAACCTGGGGCTTTTGAGCATTCAAGGATAATAGGTAGCATTGAAAAGGAGTGGATGGAATGTTTTATTAACTACCACTATTTTTATTAACTGGAGTTAGGGGAATATCTGAAAGGATCAGAATTTAGGGATTCTTTGAAAAAGTCTACTTTTATTGGTTTTATTTTTATGTTGCTTTGAAGCTTTTCTCTGCAGCATATCAGACACTGAATTTTTGCCATGCCAAATGTGAGACAGAGATGAGGCTCTGGAACTTGTTGATAAAAGTGAGGGAGGTATGAAGGAGGAGAGAGAGGGGTGAAGAGAGAGGTGATGAGGAAACAGGAATTTCATTCAGAGCTGTTTCTTTCCTCCAAAATTTATACTGTTTACAATATGTTTCAAAGACATCTTTCACTCTCTTCCCTGCTATCCTCACTTAATACTGTTTTACCTGTGCTTCAATGGAATGGGCACAAGTAAGTAGCAACCACTCACAAAGCACGTGCACTGTGTGTCCGCATACAGAAATAAGTATGACAGTCTTGGTTCAAATCCTGTTGCTGGACTTGGTTAATTACTAGTCTGAGGTTATTATCCTCTGCCTTCTCAATCCTCCAATCCCAAGCCCTCAGGGCTTTGTTCTTTGTAGATGAAACTGTTGGGAATTTTTGGTTAGAAGCTATAGAAGCTGATGCTTCTATTAAAGTAGAAGTTGTATTTGTACAAAGATAATGTGGCTGTTCATGAAATCAAAGAACCCCATTTGGAGCAGACAGGAACCAGGCAGCTCTAGAAGGTTTTCCTAGAGGGACACACCCAATTGTTCTGTGAGCTCAAAGGGTTATGGAGTCATGAAGGAATTCTAACTCTTCAGATTCTAAAAAAGCAGCATCTGATTGGCCAGTTTGGGTCACATATCTGCCCCCTTACCTGGGGCTGTGAGCCATCTTGGTAAATTCACATAGCACAGTGCTACAACTGAATGTGGATGGTCCCTCAGGGGTCCATATGTTGGGAGCTTGATCTTCAGGGTGGCACTATTGGGAGGTGATGGGACCTAATGAGAAGTTGTGCCATCAGCTTTCTATCACTGTGACAAAATGGCTGAGATAGACAATTTAAAAGGAGGAAAAATTAATTTTGGCACATGGCTTCAGACTGTGGTAACTTTGCTCTGTTTCTTTGGGTCTGTGGTGAAGCAGAGAGCCTATTGTGGAACAAAGATGCTCACCTCATGGCATCTCTGAAAGAGAGAGAGAGAAAAGGAGAAAGAGAGAGAGAGTGAGAGAGAGAGAAATAGAGAGAGAGAGAAAGCTAGATCCCCAATATTCCCTGCCAAGGCATACCCCAATGACCTAACTTTCTTTACTAGGCCCCACCTACTAAAGATTCTGCTATCTCCAAATAGCACCACAGTTTAGAAACCAGGACTTTAGCACATAGGCCTTTGGAAGACATTCAGGAGCCACGCCATAACCATGAGTTCCTTAGGTCAGCTGAGGATGCTGCCCTTGAAAGGAATTAAGGTCCTCCCTGCAGGACCTTGAGTTGGTTCTAATGAGATGGTTATTGTAAAAAGGTCAACCTGGCCACACCCAGCTTTTGCTTCCTGCCTTGCCATGTGTTCTCCTGCTCTGGACATTCTTCCTCCATTGCCACCTGCCATGATGTGAAGCAGCTGGGGGGCTTCACCAGAATTGAGCTGATGCAGGTGCCATGCTCTTCAATTTTCCAAACTGAAAGCTAAAGGAACTCTGTTTTCCTAAGTAGGTTGTCTCAGACATTCCATTCTAGCATTGAAAACTTGACTAATACACCTACTGCGAGGGTAGAAGTAGCTGGTGAAAGATGAAACATATGCCAGGCAGTCAAAAGTGCGATAATTACAACTTACATTAGAATATCTCTCCTCACGTCTTCCTGTGTTATGTTCTGACCTCAGACACAGAGGGTGTAGGACATTGGAAAAGGATGATGCCATATCAAAGGGTGGGGTAAGAGCTGAACTCCCCCCTTCTTCTCCCTTCCCCTCATATGGGGAGTCCATATACACCCAGAAGAAGAGGCAATATTTCAGTACATTGGAAGAAGGGATCCCTGGGTGGAGAGTTGCATGGTTTCTGTCATTGGAAAATACCTCAGTTGGAGGAACCTGTATGGAGTGGATCCTACATCATAAGGGCACAATCCAAGGGTGCTGAGACTGGACACAGATCAAAGGAGTCGCTTAGAACTGTCCATGGTTCTGACCAGTAGATAGCTCGCCTTAAGCTGCCATTCGAGAGCACAGACCATTTTTACAGTGATAGCTACTCACACTCAGTCAAGGTCCTGAGCTGACTGTACCTGTGGCACCATGCCTGTCCCTCCTGGGTGGGTGTCCTCCCCTGCCACAACTAATGGGCCTCACTACCACATAGAGATCAAGACTGAGCCAGAAAGAAAGTCACAGATGTCTTCACTATCTCAGCATTACAAACATCCAATCATTTGCAATTCCAGGATTAAAACCCAAGTTTCCCAGAAATGGAGCCAATGCTACTTCATTACACCATGGTGGAGTCCATGCTTCTCTGAGAGTGAATTTCTTGTTTGTAGTCTCCAGGCATGTATGGTGGGTTACTGGTGCCTACCATGGAAACAAGAATGGACATAGTCTACTTGATAGATCCATCAGTTGAACGTATTGAACATGCATTTAACGTGCTCTCACAATGGAAGAGCCCTCAGACGAATGCCACAGGGGTACAGAGTGAGCTAAGAGTCAGAGGAAATGGTGTGAGCATGGACACTCAAGCTTGTGGTTCGGCTTCCAAGTTCTGTTGTAAGGGGAAACCCTGGGCATGAAATAACAATGTGCATTTGTGTGGAGGGGAGGGGCTGTATAGAGCTTAAGTGACAAGGTGTACCTAAGAGGAAATTTCATTAGCAATATAAATCCTGGGGTTCACCTGTGGTGCCAATGCTTCCTTACATCAGAAAGGGTCTGACAGGAAGTAGGATGAATGGTTTGTTTCTGAGTCAGTATAGCAAAACCTAAGGAGTTTATAGAATTATTTTGGCTACAATTCACACTAATAAATATATATTACATTAGTAGATATACCCCCTCCACACCTCTTGTATATACTCTGGGAGCAAAAGTTTTATAAGACAATATTCATTTTTTTCTATGTGTGATACACTCACACATGGTTCATCTCCTATTCTGTTCTGTTCTATTCTAGTCTGTTCTATTCTATTCTATTTTACCCCATCCCATCCCATCCCATCCCATCCCATCCCATCCCATTCCTGTCCATTCCATTCCTGTCCCTTCATTTTTAAAAATGAATATTGATTGTGATCCACTACATCCAATTCAGTCCCACTAATGCACCACAGCTTACAGTTGGATAAATGCAGTATGGTGGCTAGATAAAGGTTCTGAAACCTGCTAATCAACATTAAAATCTTCATCTTCCATTTCTCAATTGCCTAAGTAGGCATCATATAAGTCATCAAAGGCTGTCACAACATAGGCTGCACAGCCCAAGTGACAGAAATTTGCTCCTTACTATTCCAGAGACTGGAATTTCAAGGTCACGTTGTCAGCGTGGTCAAAATCATTGTGCTGGGTCTTTCTAGCTTGCAGATGGTTGTCTCATTCCTCAATGCTGGGTGAATGCTCACACAGCCTTTACACGAGAGGTTTCACTCTCTGTTTCTCTTTCTCTCTCTGGGTATGGGTGTAGAAGTAGTCTGTCTGCCTCTGTCTCTCTGTCTTTCACTCTTTTCTCTACATCATCAGTTCTAGCAGGCCCTTATCACTCATTCAATCTTAAATACTTCTAAAATCCTATCTCCAAATTTAGCACCATTGGAGATTAGGGCTTCAACATATGAATTTGGAGTGGACACAACCCCACCTACAGCATGTGGGGAAGATATTTAACCTCCCCACATTTCTGTTTCTCTATCTGTAAAGTATAGGTAATGCTATATACACATACCACTCACTCATCAACAATGTTTGTTGTTCCTTAATATGTGCCAAGTCCTAGGCAAAAGAATAAAAGAAGAGAGACATATTCACCCTATGGAATCTTGCAAATAATTAATGAAATCACGACTGTGAAGTGGTGAGCAAAATGTAGCACTCAATAAAATTAGCTATTGTCATTGCAAATTGTTATGAGAAACACATGGTTGGAGCTGGGTCCATCTCCTGGGTGCAGAGCAGATGTCTCCTCTCCATCGTGGGAGAGGTATTGTCATCAGTGTGCCTTTAGTCAGCCTATTCACAGGACTGGGATGTGCTCTTCTGTGAACTCTACCCTCCACACAGAGTCAGACCCAGCACTATGGGGCGGCCAGCTGTATCAAGATAAATGGCATAATTGTCCTTAACTGAGATGAATAGGTATGATGTGTACTCATAACCAAGATGGAGAAGCAGACATATACACAGCCCAATGCATCAGACCAGTGTTATAACAGACTATAACACAAGTAGCTTGGAAAGCACAGAAAGAGGGGCTCAAGGGTGGAAAAGCTTCCTGGAAAGTAAGATTTGAGCCCTTTAACTTTCAGGGAAATTCAAGGTGGTGCTGAGGCAGGAGGGAGAAATGACCCAAGCCTTGTATGCATATATGAATAATAAAATAAAAAAATTAAAAAGGAAAAAAAAGTTGGTGCTGAGAACGTTTTAAGCACAGGGAGTAGGACAAAGAGACATGTGCACACCTGGGGAGGATAGGATGCCCAGGTAGCTGGGACAAAAGGCAGGAATGAGACCATACTGGAGGAGGATCTGAATGTCAGGTACCTCTCCAGAATCTAATTCTGCCTCTGGAGATTCAGAACAACCACCAGGGCTTTTAGATAGGAGTGTTCAGAAGTTTAGAGGGAAGGTTGGAAGGTGAGCATTCTGGCTAGAAGACTTTGAGTCAGGGGTGAGTAAATGAGGGCTTTCCCTTGGTTGAGGGAGAGAAGTGGATATATATGAGAGATAGAATTTATGAATTTCTGGGGTGAGTGGAGGATTAGAAAGCTGGAGGAGTCAAGATAATGCTAAGACCTTTGACTTTGGTGATCAAGGGACAAATATCTGAACAGGAGATACAGAGGGAAGAGTGACTTGATTTCTATCTGTGCTTTATGTAAGGAATGACACTGTGACAAAGACAGCCTAGCCACAGACTGATGGAGGACTATTCAGTCCAACATGTTAACCCAACATCCCTCCAAAATCATATTCAAGAAAGTTGAGTTTGAAAACCAATATGATTATCTGGCTGTAACTGAATTGTCATCAAGCAGGGAGGATAGAGAGAGCCTGACGTGTTCCTTATTTCAAATTGTGCACACACTGTTTCTTTATTTAAAACCTCTTACCAGTATCAATTAAACCCCAGTTAAGGTTGACATCCTTTAACCTTTCTTTGGATCAAATTCAAGGCTACAGCAGAACCCACATGGCACAGAGACAGTTGTAGGCATCAGTACATGGCTTATGTTGAGTCACTGGCCCTGCGCCTACCAGTGATCACTGCTTTTTGTTAATAGACATGTTTTCTTTGCAGTCATTTCTATGCACGGGGCTCTGGATTAATTAGATCGAAATCTGTCATCCACCGAAGAAGTCACAAGAACTCACTCTCTGGGCTTCTGAGGGAAAAGAAACAGCAGATTTTGGCAAATGTAAAAAAAACATGTTTCCTTGTTTTCATAAGAACTTAGCAGACTATCTGAATAACTAAAGCATAAATAAAATTTGATAATTAATAAGGAGCAGAGAGCAGAATGGAGAATTGATGAGGCCTCAGAGGAATCAAGGTGACATTTTTCTCGTGATATGATGTAGCTGTTTTCTTTAAAAAGCATATTCTTTTGATAGTTCTTTCCTTGAAAGTTGACTGGCAGATTGGGTTTAGGTGTGAAGATTTGCAAAGAGAGCCCCCGGCCATTAGGTGAAAGGTTTGTACAAGCTGAAGAAATCACCACTAGCCTCCTCTGTCCACAGGCCTAAGTGGGCAGGGAAGCATCCTTTCCCGCAGTTCTGCACTGTAGCCCTGCCTTTGGGGTCTGTAGCATGAAGCTGCCTCAGGTAGGGACCCCTCCACCTTGACACCTTTGCTGTATCACTAATGAAACCCTCCTTAGATTGACTTTATACTAAAGTCAGTATTTCCAGGCTGAGTTTTTCTCAAAATAATACAGATATTGTTTACTATTTCTCAGCTGGAAACACACACAGAGTTAAACAGTATGCCAGAAATTCCCCCGTATGAGCAGCTCAGCCTAGTGCATACTACCCATTGGGGAATGAATGGAGGTGGGGGTAAAAGCAGAAGAACTGAGCCCAATTCTGATCAATGACTCCTGACGCATATTTATTTCTGCCTGAGAGAAGACTCCAACCTGCTAGGTACATTTCAACTCTTATGAAAGAAATAAATTTATGCCATCCACGCTTATACAATTATTGTTTAAGCAGATTGATGCATGCGTGACTCCTGTGTGTTTACAATTCCAGTTTCTTCTTTCTAAATTTTAATTTGTTTTTAAATGACTGAGGGCAATTGTATATATTCCTGGGGCACAAATGTGATGATTCTTTCGATACATGTACACACTGTGGAATCATCAATCAGGCTAATTAATATAAATATTTACCCTTTCTTTGTGGTGAAAATATTTAAAATGTTCTTTAGCTATTTTGAGATATTCACTATATTGTTACCATGCTGTGCAATGGACCACCAGAACTGTTCTTACCAACTTAAAACTTTGTACCCTTTCCTTTCCAACCCAACTCCAGCCTCTGGTAACTACCACTCTATCCTCCACTTGAATGAGTTGAGCATTTTTAGATTTTTGCATATAAATAAGATGATGTAGTATTTGTCTCTCTGTGCCTGAGTGTTTTCCATGGCAAACAACAGCATTTCCTGCTCTTTAAAGATGGAATAGTGCTCTACTGCGAGCTACACCACTTTTCTATGCCCAAGTTTACCCAAGGTTAGCCGTCAATGGCACCTCAATGCTTTCATTCCTTGGCTGTTTCAGTAATGCTGCAGTGAACACGAGTCCAGGCATTTCTTTGACATACTGGTTTTGATTCCTTTAGTGGGATTGTCGGATTGTATGGTATTTATATTTTTAGTTTTTTGAAGAATTTCCATTCTGTCTTCCAGAATGGCTGTACCGAATTCCATTCCCACCAGCTGTGTACGAGGGCTCCCTTTCTGCCATGTTGTCATCAGCAGTAGTTAGCTTTCATCTTTTTCTTTTGGTGCTGAGGATTGAACTCAGGGCCTCCCACATGCTCAGTCCTCTTTCTTCCTCTTCTTCTTCTTGTTCTTCTTCTTCTTCTTCAGTCAATAGAACAAGTGTGAGATGCTATCTCATTGTGGTTTCAATTTTTCTTTCTGTGATTATTGAAATGTTGAACATTTGCCATATATATATATATATATATATATATATCTGTGGCCATCTCTGTGTCTTCTTTTGGGCAATATCTGTTCAGAAACTTTACCCATTTTTGAATAAGGTTGTTGTTATTTTATTATTGAGTAGTTTGAATTATTTGTATATTTTTGATAGAACCCCCTTATCCAATATTGCAATATTTTATCCCACTCTGTCGCTGGCCTCTTCACTCTGTTAATTGTTTCCTTTGCTGGTGGAAGCTTCGTAGTCTGATGAATTCCATTTGTCTATTTTTACCTGTGCTTTGGGGTGATGTTAAGCAAGTCACATTCTCATTCAACATTGTGAATCTTGCATTTACATAATTTTCTTTGTATTTATTGATCACTCATTAATTAGGTTACCACATAGCTCTACTGACTACTTTGGACTAGCAGGTCAAGGGTAAGGCATCTTTTCTTATTTCTCATGGCCATTTCTCAGATAGATGTACTGTGATCACACAGCAGATATTCCAAGGGCAACAGAGTTCAGGATTCTTTTTAGGGACCCTAATTACTGCTTTCCAACTTCTACAACAAACAAGGACAATCTCAATTCCTTTGTGTTCTATTGAATGAGCCTTACTTTCAGTTGAAAGTTAGCAGTGTAGTTGGCTAGGGAAAGAAAATGGGCAGACTAAAAGCTGTACAACAGATTGCAAGTGTGTGTGCATGTGTGTGCTTGTGTATGCATGCGTGTGTGTGTGTGTGTGTGTGTGCAAGAAAAAAGGGTATATCAGTGCTGGACCCTAAGGAGCCCTCAGGGCTGTGAGGCCTGAGTATGCCAGGAAAGGCAGGTCAAGCCAGCAGGAGCAGGATCCCATAGTATCTGTTGCTGTGTTCAGTTGGTGGGTTGTCTCTAGACAATGGTAGTTGGCTCACAGGACTCACACAAAGCTTGCAGGAGCAGAGTTCCCTGGATAAGACTGTTTCAGTTACCCACAATCAACAGGCATCTGAAAATATTTTTTAAAATCCCTCTTTTAAGTAATTTCTATCATAGCATATTGTACTTATTCTATTATTTGCTCTTGTTGCTAATCTCTCACTGATAAATAAAGATGATGAATTAAATTTTATCACGTTTGTATGTAGGTGCAGTGTGTGTAGGGTTCAGGACATTTGTGTCCCCTCCCCTCATAGGTTTATACAGATGACATTAGGTTAAAATTAATGCAAAGCCCTTTCTTGGTCAGGAGATGGAAGAGGATCAATAAAAGTGTTTGATAGCAAGCAGAGGTGCCAGGAATAGGTCTTGCTAGCATGCAGAACAGCCAAGGCTAGGTTATTTTTTCCCTGATATCTTTCTTACCAAACACAAGTTCTCCTCTCCCTCTTCTGCTGGGGCTACGAAACCCTCCAAGCTGCAGGACCCTGGGATCAGTGAAATGCCAGCTCCCAGTAACAGTGCGAGCAGGTGGAATGGTGGTATGAGAGACACAGGGGTAACAGGCAACCTGCATGGTGGAATGGGGTTTTAGAGGGGATGATTGTGGTTGAGAAATGCATATGGCAGGACTATAGTCACTGTCTTTAAGTTTATCCAAATGACTCCTCCCTATGACACCAAGATACAGATTCACTGAGATGGACAAAACATAGAATGCACTGGTGTTGATAATGGAAAGGCAGCTTTTCTCTTTTTTGAAATTTGTAATTAATTTATTACTTTCTTAGAGATTATATTGTCATAAAACTAGAGTGAAGGTCCCCATGCTCTTAATTACGTAGAAAAATGTGTCTTCTTCCTTTTATGAAAATGGAGTGCAGAGCACACACTCATATATACACACATGCAAGCACTCACACACATATACACATGCACATGTGCACACATTCACACATGCACACATACACACATGCATGTATGTGTGTGCACGAGAGTACATGTGTGTGGATGAGCACGCATCCCTGTGTGTTTGTGTGGTCATGTACATTTGTATATGTGTGTGTATATGTGTACATGATGGCCTCCTCTTCTCATAATTGAATGACATTCTACATTGCATTTTGAAGAACCAAATGGGGAAACTAGGCTGATTGGGTTTTTGTAAGGTCTCTCTCTCTCTCTCTCTCTTTTTTGGTGGGATTGGAGTTTGAACTCAGGGCTTTGCACTTGCAAAATTGAGCCACACCTCCAGCTCCCAATTGTGTCTGGAGGTGATCAACCAGAAATAGTTAGTGGCAATGTGGGTGGCTATGACAGGAGCAAGCTTTTTGGGATGATGGGCTTTCCCTCCCAGAGTGCAACATAGGTAAGAGAAAATGTGCAGGCACAAGCCCTGTCAGCTTGGAAACTGGGCAACTCTGCACACAGTACTTCAGTGAGACATTCATTGTACAGAACAAGGTCTGTCATCAACATTTTAAAGCTGAGTATTTCTCACATAAAACTTGTCCTCTGTCTTATCAAAGGCTGACCTGAAGGTTCTGTAGGATATGTTTGTGCTCTGCCCTGGCAACATATGTGTAAATTACTGTGTTCCAAAAGCTCATTTTCTGGGCTTTTGTTTGTCCCATAGACTTTTAAGTTTTGCCACAAATAAAGGATCTATGGTTCATACAGGTGAAGTGTTGCTGAGCATGACAGTCACCTCAGAATGGATGGCTAGCCAGTGGGGTCCAATACATGCAAATTGTATCACAAAACTTTCCTACCAGGACAGTAAATGTGGAGGTATTTATGGAAGGACAAGGTTTAATAAGCTTCACTAGGCATCATTGAAAGCCACAAGAATTGCTCTGAATGGGACTGAGGTTGAGTATGTGTGACTGATGTAGTCAGACCCGGGGACAAGGACTCCGGTGTTTAGAATGGTAGTGACTTGTTTAATACTATGTACCTCTATTGGCAATTGCATTGGTCAGTCCTGCTCTCATCCCTGGGTAGGTAGCTGCTTATGAACAGACATGTTGTTGAGTGTGATAGAAACAACACAAATTCATCAGCAGGCTTGTGTGAAATAACACAACACACACATTTGTATCTATATCCTCTACATCTGTATCTGTGGAGCTGGAGATGGGAGGAAGGAATGTTAGAGGGTTTAAAATTGTTGGAAGGAATACCCTCTCATCTAAATGGATACAGATTATTATCCTAAAAAAAGAAAGAGTATTTAAGTCTGAGTACCTACACAGGAAATGCTCCAGGGAATGATTGTGTTGCTGATGGCACACAATGTCTGGAAGCTGTCTCCTTGTGCAGAACCATGGGGCAAGTTAAATTTATTTTTAACTGGCACATAAGACATAAAATCACACCTATTAGTGGGGTAACATGGTGTTTCAATGCATGTATACATTGTGTCATGTTTAATTTGATTTAAATCAAATCTCAAGACATGTTTATGATGACAATTTTCAAAAATCCTTTCCTCTAGCTCTTTTGAAATTCTAGAACATTGCTGATATTTACAGTCACCCGTCTGTGCAATAGTATACCAGAACTTCTTGTTCCCATCTAACTGTAACTTAGAAAAATAAACATTTAATTGGAGAATTAAGTAGAAGAATAAGAAGAAATAGTTACAATTTGTTAAAATATGTCATGATTCTTTTTCTTTGTCCATTCCCTTCCTTTCATTTATTCTCCATTCATATCTGAACACATCAGTCTTGAAACTAATCGGGCCACAGAGCAAACAAGAAAGTGGGGCAGGTGTGCCATGAGCAGAGTGGAGAGGGTGTCATCCTGGGGAGTCTACAAGGTGGTGTCAGAGCCACACAGAGTGAGCAAGGCAGCACATGAAGGTTGTCTGGTGCCCTGTGTGAGGTCAGTGCTTGAGCTGGCTGAGAAGTGTTTCATACAGGAGAAATGATGACTGCTGAGATGATGGGACAGTTACATCTAGGATGATTGGTCACAATGATAAATATTTTAAAGATGATGGGATCCACATTTCTCACTTTTGGGGAGAAAAGAGACACATATGAAAGGGAGAACACTAGAGTGAACCTTGTGGTATTGGGTTGAAATTGGAATTACTAGTGTGAACTCATAGATAAATACAGAAATAATACAGACATTGATGTGCTTTTGAAATGTACATTCACAAATACATATGTGTCTATTCATAGATCCCATAGCTCTGTCTATTGAGAGAACTCAGAAGCTTTACCCCAATTAGCAAATGCACCAAGTAGCCGGATCTTGTTTTCTAATATTATTCTTGGATAAAAGGAGCCAGAACACCTTGGAAAAAAAGTCTGATCCTAGAATAGGAAAGGGAAACAGAATATGACCTGGAACCTAATATTGTGCCAGAAAGTGAAGAAGTGATCAAACACACACACACACAGGTATACACATCAGCTAAGAGGAGCTCCCACAAATTTGTTTCTAGGCAATGTAAGTGTTAAAATAAATTATGATAGTAAAAAGATTATAACCCATTGAATAAAATAGGAAACTATGGGTCTATACACATATAAATAAGCAAAGCAGTATTTCTAATTTTAATCAGGGAATATAGATATTTATATAGTCTCAAAATATCTCTCCACAGGATACTTATTAATTTAAAAAGGGAGAAAGAGTAGCTTCTGTGGAGAAGCCTAGCAGATACCCCTTTATTCAAGAGCTCAAAGTGAATCTGATTGAGAAGACCAGTCAGGATTGCATGCCCCCTGGTAGGATGCCCTGAGAACACATCGATTCTGTGATATTCTTGCCATAGATGCATAATCTGAGAAACACCAGAAAAACCCAGATGGAGGGGGCTGCCATCTCCAAAATGGCTAACCTCATGAGCATCAATGGAGAGACTGGAAACTTTGCAAGACTGAAGGAGACATGGAGACAGGACAAGAAAATGCTATGCACAAGGGTTGTTCTCAGCTTTACCTTCTGATCTGAAGGACCTTATTGGGCCAACTGGTCCTCTTGATGGGGCATGGGAGGATTAGATCGTGATGATGTATTGATGTCAATCTCTTGCTTTTGGGGTCATGCAGGGAAATGTGTCTGTAGGAAACACATGTTTTCTGGTGTTGGAGTAATAGGTCAGAAACTTATTATAAAATCATTCAAGGAAAAGTTCTTTGAACTTGCAACTTTTCTGTAAGTTTCAAAGTAGTTTTTCAAAATGAAAATAGTAATATAAAAACACAAACTGTGACTTGAAATAGCACATTGGGGAAGAAGTGTGTGTGTGTTTGTGTGTATGTGTGTGTGTGTGTGTGTGTGTGTGTGTGTATGTGTGTGAAGTGTGGTGTGGTGTCAGCCACACAACATGGGATGAGGCACTCCAGTGGATTGCACAAGACTGGAAAAATTCCTAGACCTTGAGCTGCAATAAATACACTCTGAGAAAAACGCAGAAGGAAACTTGGTTACTTTTCATCCAACTATTGAGAATCAATAGAAAATCAAAGAGAAAGAAGAAGAAATAATTAGAGCAAAGAATGATCAACTGGCAATGCCAAAAATGAGACCAGATTTTTCAATGGCAATGACTGAGAAGGAGTTCTCTCTCTCTTGGTCTTTCTCTGTGTCCATCTCTGTGTTATGTGTGTTTTTCCATCTCTCCAACATTTTCTTCCCAAAATCTGGAGTGAAAACCAAGGAGACTCCTTAGCATGCAGGTAAAACTATATTTTGAACTGGGGAGATTTGGCTAATTATACAATTAAATATTTATTTAGGGTTCATTAATGGCATCCAATTAAAATTTAAGTCTCTAAATGGAAACTGTTTTTGGATTCTAGCAGGTCATGAGTTACTTAACCATGTTCCCTAGGGAGGGTCAAATAGATACAGCTTCCTGTTTCAGCCTGTCTTCATCTGTTTTGTGCTGCAGTAAGAGAGTACAACAGAGTGAGAAATTTATAATGAATAGAGCCTAGTGGTTCTGGAGGTTGAGATGTCCAAGATCAAGAGGCCATATCTGACAAGGACCTTCTTGCTGTGACATCTCATGGCAGAAGTGCAAAGAGATAGTGAGATACAGACTAACCGAGGCAAATGTATCCCTTCATGAGGGACCCACTGCCATGATATCTCACTCCTAGGACAATGGCACTAATCCATTTGTGAGGGCAGAGCCTTGTGGCCCAATGACCTAAAGATCCCAATTCTTAATACTATTAAAAATGCAATTAAATTTCCACATGAGCTTTGCAGAGGACAAATATTCAAACCGTGCCAGAGGCTTTCCAGGGAGGTAAATCATTTTAAGTAGCATAGGTCAGGGACTGTTCATGTTGGTGTCATCAGGCAGGACTAACCTCTTCTAGAGGGTGGACTGAAGTCTCCCTACTTCAGGACTGAAGTCTCCCTACTTCAGGAAGGAAAATCCATTACTTTCCAAAAAAGGTACAGTCTTCTTTTATTGAACATGGTCTTAGACTACCCTATTTCACTTCTGCATATCTTCTCATGTGCCCAAATATATATTTACTTAAATATACAGCCAAAATGAAAACACACCAAATCACCTGAATCACATCCAGAAAAATCCTCTGTACACTTTGCTGCATATCATTGGGGACCTTTTTGTGACAAATATATATGTGGGTATACCGACGTATTTCTGTATGTATATTTCTGTGTTAACAACATAAAACCCCACCACACACAATGCTCTGCCACCTGCCTTTTTCTTGAACATTTTATAGCTAGCCTTCTCATGTCAGAAATTTCATTCCTACAACTTCTTCCCAAGTGTCTGGTGTTTCACTAGGCAGCTTTTTCATGTATTAGCTACTTGTATTTCTATTTTTGCTAGTATAAATATTAGATTGGTAGCTACCATTACGGAACAGCAACTGCTTCCTTGTAAATTGTACTTGGCAGAGTTTTTCTTCCTCCAATTGTTCAATATTGTAAATCCTAAAGAAAAACACCACCTACTTCTAAATATTCTTTCTCCGGATTCACACCACCCAGAACATCTGGTGACCTTCAAATTACATCAGAATGTGTAAGTGATACTTAACCTGTACAAAAGTAATACAATTTCTAAAGAATTATAGGACCTAACCCCAGGAAGCTGACGTCAATTACAATGTTTGAGACAAAGAAAAGGAGACACACCCCTGGAGATGACAAGACCCCATTTAGTGTGGAGTCTTCATGGCATGTACTTTCCCTCCATGTTAAAGCCTGTTAGTGTACTTGAGTTCCACAAGATGCTGTTTTTCTGAGGACAGTAGCTCCTCCCTCCCTTCTCAGGATGCTGGTCCATGAATGAACCTGCTCTCCTTCCTACCAACTCTTGTCTCTTGACTATTGTCTTTCAAGGGGCACGCAGAGATTTGGGGGGGCAGGCAGACTTGGCTGGGCAATACTTGCACAGACATCTTTGTGCCTTTGTCCAATGTTTTTCTGTGGATAAATTCCTAGAAATGGGATTTTCGAATAAAGGCTTTTAGGATGCTTTTGACATAAACTTCCCGATGACTGTGCAGACGGTTGTACCAATTTATGTGCCTGCCAGAAACCTTACTACCATTTTATCTTTTGGAGAAAATATTTATACAAAGTAAAGTACACTAACTGGAAAGAAGTACATTGTTCGTGAATTGTGCGAGTGTTTGTACTCAGAGATCAAGATGTAGAACATTTCTGACACCCCAGTGGGGTAACCACTATTCTGAATTTTGCACTACAGGTGAGCTTGTTTCATATAAGGGGAATCATATAACATACAACTTTTTGTACTGACTATAGCCTTCTTTCTCCCATCATAAACTTTTAGGGGTTTATCCCTATTGCGGCCAATGTCACTATTCTTTTTTTAAATCTAGAGGCACTATCTTATCATATAAATGTGTCTCAAATACTTTTAATCCATTCTTCTGCTATGGACTCGAATCATTTCTAACTTGGGGCTTTATGAATCAAGTTGCTGAGAAGACTGCTCTGTGTGTGCTCTGTGGATGCATCCATTCATTTTTACTGGGTGTATATAAAATAGAAGCATTGTAGGCTACAGACTAGGTATATATTCAGCTTTTTTAGGGATTCTACATAATTTTCTGTAGTTACCGAGGCAATTCATAGTCTCACAAACAATGTATTGAAAATTCTGGTTGTTTCAATTCCTATTAACATTTGAACACCATTTTCTAACTTTGGCCACCTTGCAATCTCTGTATTGATCTCCTTGTGATTTTGGCTTATCTGCTTAATTCAGCTCTTGTTAAATCCATCTATTCATCAATTCTTGCGTTTAGTTAGTAAATACTTAGAAGTGATTACTATGTATCTGGTACCGTGTTAAGCCTGTTGGATGACAAAATGAGCTCTTAGGGAATGTCTAGTCAACAGAAAAGGCTTATGACACATAATTAAGGATATGGTATATGCAGTAGCATAAGCATGTCCTTGTGCAGAGGCATGTGGTAATATGGAGAAGGGGGGGTGACAGGCAAAAACCTCAAGGGTCCACAATGGAGGTAAGGGAGGTAATGTTTGTTGAACATGGAGGACTAGACACCGTGCTAAGTGTTTCTTGGGCCTCATTCTAGTGAACCTTGGTGTAGGTTAGATCATGACTGGGCTCATTTTGCTTTTGAGGCACAGGGAAATTTAGCAGCTGAACCTGTCTACAGCCACACCTCTATGAGGCTGAGCTGCTCCCAGAAAGCCAGGCTCCCACCTAGACTCTCCATGCCTAGCAGGATGACATGGGTGCAGAGACATCTCAGGGAAGGTTTGTAGGCAGCGAGTGTGAGGAAACTCCAGCAGGAGGCTTGGGGGAACATGGTAATCAGAGAGAGCTGGCAGGCATTAAATTTGGGGTGAACTAAGGTTCGAATTCCTATGATGATGTCACCTCTTCCACATCACCAAACAATATTTAAATGCATCATCATGTTGAATGAGCCATTTGGGCACACTTGCCAAATAACTGAGCATTGAAATCTCCTCAAATGGAGTGGAAGCGTGACCTGAAACCGTGTAAGCCCACAGGCTCCAGACATGGAGCCCACTGCATAGGCTGGCCTGGTGCATTCCGCTTAATACTTCCATCTGCCGGTGAGACATTGCCTTTCAGATCAGCTGTGGCTAGTGTTCCTGAGCCTACTGAAAGAGGGAAGTCATAAAAGGGATAAAACCTAAGCCTAAATGATGTTCTGATACATAGTGCAATAGGCACCCTCACCAGTTTGGGCTAAAACAGATTAAGTTAAAACACACACTTTGTGAAGCATTTGTCTGCTTTAAATAATTGAACAGGTCTTGCATTCCTGCTGCAGTTTCAACAGAAATGCTTCCTGGAGGGGTCTCCCGGTGAACACCATCCCACTACTCACGTGGACTGGAAGCACGCCTGTTGTCAGCTGGGCTGGGAGGGGTTGGGAGAGTGGTGGGTGCCTGGTGGTCCCAATGAAGACAGGAAAGGGGGCATCCTAAAGTGTCCCTGTGGGGACAATGCAAACTTTTCTTGCCTGTGTGGTGTGCACGTTAGTATTCAGAGACTGTGACTCCAGCCTTCTCAGCAGAATGCATGGCAGGTGGCTTGCATTTCCAGTAGCCTTCTGGAGAGAGGAATTTGTTACCAACAACATAAGCAGCAGCTTTTCTTTTCAGAATTTACAGCAAATTGGCCAGAATGGCAATTTAAAAAAAAAACATTAACCTTGATATTTCCACATCCCCTTTCTGGAGAGGGTAAAGGACTCCCTCTCCAAGTGTGTCATTTGCACCCCACCCCCCATGTTTATTAAAATGATTTAGGTGTTTTATTATGCAAAATGACTTTTATAAAAAGACCTTTCTTTTTGCCCCATAGTCACACATAATTTCTTTTGTCACTTGTTATAAAGTGGAGTTATGTGAAGACAGGACATATTACTTGTTCTAGTCTGTGTTGGGTAATTTATTACATTAAGGAAGCAATAATTTTCAAATACAATCAGATTTAAGTTTTTAATAAGATTCATCTTCCCATTCACACTTGCTTAATTTAGGATATTAAATCCAAGCTGCCTCCCAAAGCCTGTATGACCATTAAAAGGGCTTATTCCTGATGTGTTAATAGGATTTAATTACATTACAGTCTTCCTGCAGAGCCATGGTGCATAGTTAACTGTGATAAGCCAAGAAAACAAGAGCTGAAAAAGGAAATAGAGTGTCGTTATTAGCATATCGGCTTAGAAAATCAAGACAATTATTATTTTGAAATTGATGTCGCATGCTTTTGCATCATGTTTAGTTCACACACCAAAGAGAACAACCTTTTTCTTTTCCTTTAAAAAGAAAGTCACTTAAAAGGCCACCCACGTAACAGGTGAACAATAAACACTTAACAGAAACTCCTTAATTGCCATTTACCTTTGGAATTGCAAGGAGATTTTTACTGTCATCTACAAAGAGATTTGTTTCAACAATTTTCCCTGCGATGCTTTTGTCTTTTTTACTATTACAACCCTGATTTGGGGCTCAGAATAATAGCTATGTTCATTGTTAAAAAGTAATGATTTTTAAATTGCTCTTTTATCCTGTCTTAAACTTAAAAAAAAATCCTGCTCTCACCCTTGATCTATCCCCCTGCCCCCTCCCCCAGTAGCCCCCTTCTAAGTCCTCCTTTGGTTTAATGACAGCAACCAAGCTCCAGCCTCCCATGGCCTGACAGGAGGATGAGTCACAGCCAGAGCTTGGCCTCAGTAAGTCCTGTCAACTTCCCCAGCAGAATCATTTGCATCAATCAGAAATGGTGACTTCTGTGAATTTCTGTTTTGTGTGAACTCCAAAGAAGTCGGTATCTGAGCTTTCTTACAGATGCTGGGAAAATAGAAGAATGGTTATTAGAGTGTTTTGCTGAACTGGAAGGAAGGAAGGGAGGGAGGAAGGAAAGAGGGAAGGAAGGGAGGGAGGAAAGAGGGAGGGAAGGAAGGAAGGAAAGAAGGAAGGAAGGAAGGAAAAAGAAGCCAGCAGTCTGGATACTATCTGGCTGAACTTTTCACTTTCAAAGTTGATTGACATTTAGTTCATTTTCATGAGAGATCACTGACCTGGCAAAAAGCATTTGAGATGATATATGGTCTTGCTTGTGTTAAAGTTGTCATGGAGGTATGAAATAAGTTATGGAAAAGCACACAAGCTAAGCTCTTTCAGCAGTCACTGTCTCCTCTGGTTGGCCAGGAAGACAATCCATTCTCTTGCCAAGTGAAGATGGCCGAGGGTGGAGAGGCATGGCAGATGTCCATATCCACACTATCGTTCAGTTCCAAAGGAGCCACTCTACTTTCATCTCTTGTATGACTGGGATTTTGTATACATTTTTATAGCAGTTCCTCTTTTCAAAAAAACATTTGAAAATCAAGCAAACCACTAACTTCCATCCCTTAGCCTGTGGTTAGTGGCGACAACTAAGATTCCAGTGTGTGTATTTCCAGAGTCAGCTCTAAGCACAACAAGAGAATTGGTCTCCTCTGCTGAGGTCCACTACAGCCCCTGTCTGCTATATGCTGTGTCCCCAGGCCATGTGAATGCATGTCACAATGCTGGCTGTATTTCAGCAGGTGCCCACTGTTCTTGCTGAGAGAGCATTTTCCATGAAGTCTTTCCTTACTCTGCAGATTGATGTGTCTTTTTCTGTGCTACTGTAGGGGAGGGAAAACAATTTCCTCTTTGTCTTTCAGAGTTCTTATCTAGGACAGAACTCTGTAGCTAAAGAAAGATGAATAAAAGGAAAAATGAAGAGAAACCTTACATGTTTGTTTCATAAATACATGGGAGATGCTCGGGAATGAGTAAATCTCTGAGTGGCTCTGAATTCAAACTTGCATGGTATCTTCAACAAAGACAGTAGTTTTTAGAGAGGGCACAAGACAGAAGAAAGGACTTTGAATCTCCAGGGATGGCACATTGTGGGAAGGCAGAAGAGTAGCATAGGGTGGTGAGTCAAGTTCACCAGGTAGATTGCTCAGGTGCAATCTCCTGGCTGATAACAATCTAAAACTGTCTACATCCATCAACCCCTGTCTTTCCTGGTAGAGAAAAGAAAAAAAACACATCTACCTTAGTAAAGGTATGCCCTGCTTTTTGTGCAAATGGGGAAGAACAGGAAAGCTATATTTTAAAAAATCTGTTTCTTTGCAGTTGCCTTTAATCCCAACTAATCCTGATGCCAGAAGGGTGGTGTGTTCTGGTCTCTTAACATTTTCCTACTTCTTTCCCTCACTTACGATTCATGCCACCTGCCTATCATCAGGTCTGTCTCCTTTATTGACTGTCCAGTCGTTTAGTACAGAAACTGGGTCTTTCTATCTTTAAGAGAGCATCACTAAGAAATAACCCAGCTCAGTTTAGCCCATGAGTCATAATTTCTGTTCTTGTTTTATGATGTTATCTCCTTCAGCATCCAGTAAATGGTGATCCACAAGTATATGGGATATGCTTAATAAACGTTTGGAAAATGAAAGGTTCCATTTTCCTTCTAGATGTCTGGACTGTGTTGTTTTCCTTAGCATTTATATCTTTGGGTTTTTTGGTGCATGTACTATTTATAATTTGTTTTCATTGTTGTGCTAGGTGGAGGTGCATTGTGGCATTTGTGAAAGTTCTTACAATGGTAATTACATATGTGTGATTTTTCTCTTTGTCAGATTTCTCCTCCCATCAGCACCATGACATTCTACTTGTTTTTTTCAGGACTTGAGTTTGAACTCAGAGCCTTGCATTTGCCAAGCAAGTTTTCTACTACTTGATTCTCACACTCAGCACCTTCTGCTTTAGGTATTTTTCAGATAGGATCTCATGCTTTTGCCTGGGTTGGCCTCCTGTGATCATCCTGTTTACACTTTCCTTGAAGCTGGGTTTACAGGCAACCTCCACCACACTCCGCTTTGTGTTGGTTGAGATGGGGTCTTGCAAACTTTTTGCCCAGGCTGGCCTCAAACTGTGATCCTCCTGATCTCTGTGCACCTCACAAGTAGCTGGGATTATAGGTGTGAACCACTGGTGCTAACCTTGACTTACACTGAGAAAATTTTTCTTTCTTGTTTGCCAATTTTGTTTCCTATGTTCTTATGCCTTGCTTTTCCCAACTAATGCCCGTTCCTATTAGTAAGCATAGGAACTCAAAATCACAGTGTACAGATATGACTGTTCTAGAATCTTCTATGTAGTCTATTTATTTAGCAGTCTGTCAGCAGTCTTCTGTGCCAGACAGTATGGTCCACAGTGGTAACACAAAAGTGAGTAAGAAACCTCTTTTTCCTTATGCTTATGTATCTAGGTTATAACCAGTGGAGGAGGTAACCCAGCATGAATTCAGAAAGGGGTAATATTCCTTGCTAAACAAAGTATCATTTCTGCCATTCTAGCAGATATTAATAGAACTTAATAAAATGTTAACACACTTTATTTGCATAGTTAATTGTAAACACAGTTAGCATTCTGTTTTTTCAGAGTTCATACTTAATGAATCCAACCGGAATGAAACCATAAGAGGGCAATGAACAGTTGTCCATACTCTGTTACCAGAACCTAAAAGCAAATACTGCCAAAGGCTAGCTCTCTGACTTGGTAGCCACTGAAAAGGCAACCCAACAGAAGGCTACCTCATCCTAACCAGGAAAATCAAAGACACAGAGAAGTAAGGAAGTAGAATGTAAGCTAATGTCCAAGTTCACTGCCAAGCAGCACCTTTCCCCAATATCATGTTTCTCCAAGTTAATTCCAGCTTGTCAAATATCTGCACCCTACATATCTGTTTGAATTACCAGCCTCCAGTATTTGCACACTGTCCCCCACCATTTCAATTATTCCTTTTTTTTTGGAGAGGGTACTGGGGTTTGAACTCAGGACCTAGCCCTTGCTAGGCTGGTGCTCTACTACTTGAGCCACACCCCCAGTCCTTTTTGCTTGGGTTACTTTTGAGATGGGGTCTCATGCTTAAGCCTGGACTGCCATTCCCCTATTTATGCTTTCTGCTCAGCTTTTTGGTTGAGATGAGGTCTTAGGAGCTATCTGCCTGGGGATGGTCTCGAATGCAGCCCTCTGGATCTCTGCCTTCTGAGTAGCTAGGATTACAGGTGGGAACTACTGCATCCAGTCCTGTTTGTTTCTTCTGTCCATCTTCATGTCATTGGAACTTCATTTTAGTGTGGGAGTCTACTTGATCACGCTTCTAGTGTTCAGGGAAAGCTTCGTGCAGAGCTTATGGTAGTCAGAGGGCACATACTTGCACACATAGTCACGTGCGCTCATGCACACCAGCTCACACAAGGTGAAGGGCATGGGCAGTATGGTGGAAGGGCAAGGGCAGTGGGTGTGGAGAGGGTGGGAGTCCTGCAGTGCTGAGATGAGGGAAAAGGAGAAGTGTGGTTTCCAGTGTGAGAACAGAAGCTCCAGTGCACCTTCCCTCTCAGCATAGGGAAGCACTGAGGAGGAAGAGTTCCTGAACCTCTTTCAACCCATTTTCAGGGAAAATGTCAGTCATTTCTGTGGGAAAATGGCTTAGTGTACTAGAACACAATGCTCAAGGCTTACTGACGTCTGCTCTCCCTTCGTTCTCTCAAAGCCCAGCTCTGGGAGAATCTGCAGATTTCCCCAGTGATCTGAATTCCTTCTAAATTTTGTAGTGCTGTTCAGATTCCATCATTTGCAATTAAAAATATTGTTAAGAAATATTTCCCCAAATCTGTAATTTAGACTCCAAACATCATAAATGTCTGTTCAGGTTTACTTTTTGGAGAGAACATCCCTTTCATGGTAAATTAATTATGGACTTGGACCATGTGACTATGTGCTGTAAATTTCAGATTTTCATCTTTTGTCAACGGAAATTATTTGTTCAACGAGGGAACCCCAAAAGTTATGGTTTAGTGTGCTTAGGATGCTAACCAGTTTTGTGTCTAAGTCAACTATTCCATTTTAATTTTGCCTTATTAAATTTCCTGTGAACACCAAGGGCCTCAAACAGTCTTCAGACTGATTCTGCATTGCTATTTTCCTCTCATTTCTGAGTTCAGAGTGTTCCTTCAGTGACTTTAGTCTGGTTTGTATCAGTCACAAGTCTGCCTTTTTGGAATAGTAAGCTTTCAGAATAGAATTATAAATTCCGCATAGGTTTTAAAAATCGAAAATACCAGAAGGTGCATATCTACATTGTCCTCTGAGCTTAAAAGACCATCCATATTTGATAGGTGGATTAATTTTGATGTAAAATAATATTTATGGCCAATTTGCTTCTTCAGCAGGTTTCTCTATAGATCATTCACAGCCTTCACCATCTGCCATATGCAAAGCTTAGCATTGAGGGACACTGTTTTTTTAATCACTGAGGATACATAGGAAACAACATGGATGTAAGATTTAAGCTATAATGATATAAAGTCCCTATCTTTACATAGTCCAATAAGACTTTCCTAAATCTGTCTTAAAGAGAGCGTGTTGAGACACAGCTAAGGCTCAGCCACTACTCTGGATTAGCAAGTGTTTTCCCTGGAGCAGGCACCGCAATTGTAGACGTAAGGGTGAGTGGCATGTGCTGCTGGCTTCAGATATTCACAGTAGAATGAGATGGGAATGACAACAGATAGATCCACTTGGCACAGACTGAATGACTCTATAGATATTTTGAGTCACACTACAGGGTTATGAATGATTGGTTCCAGTTTTCATCTCTTACCATTAAGGAAAGACATCTGGGCTTGTTTCTAGGAAAACTTGGTGTTCCTTATATAGACAAGTTTGGGCCAAGAAAGTGTGTAGGAGTTTGCCCACACATTTGGACTTGGTTCAGTGCCACTGCAGCACAAAGTTCAAGGTGGGGGATCAGCGTGAAGTGAGCAGGGTTATCCCATAGGGAGCTATTGAAGACTTTAAACAGTGTGTTAGCTTCCTGTTGGGGGTGTAACAGGTTATCACAAATTTAGTGGCTCAAAGAAATGAATGTGTTTTCTTTTAATCTGGAGGCAAGAACTCTAAAGCAGGTTGGCAGTTCTCCCTTCCTTTTGGAAGGGAGGAAGAGACCCCGTTTCCTTGCCTCTTCCAGTTTCTAGAGGTTGCCTCCATTCCTTGGCTCACTGCACCCCACCTGCTTCTCCTGTCTCATCACCTTCTCTGACTCTGACCCTCCCACTTCCCTCTCATGATTTGACTCATGGTTACAATGGGCCATCTGGGTAGTTCAGGACAATGTCCCCCTCTTAGGGAACTTCATCAGAACCACACAGTGCCTTCTGCCATGTAAAGTAACACAGCTTTCAGAGATTAGGAAGGGAACATCTTTGGGGGTTAGGGAACATTATCCAGCCCACCACAAACAGGATCTCACATTTTGGGGGGTGAGCCACGTGAAGACTGAGAACCAATGATACAACAGCAGTTCTAAAATTTTAGTGTGTGTGAAAATCAAACAGGGTGATTAATGACACCAGGGATTCTCACCCAGGATTGCTGGGTAGCCAGGTGATATTGTGGCTTGGCTATCATTCCTGGGGTGATGGTATTCTGATGTCTGAGTGCAGACTAGAATAGAGAGGAAAGTGCTTAGAGGTCACAAGACCTTGTGGTAGACTGGGGTGTTAGAGGACTCGGCTAGAATGCATGAGCTATGGATTTGATCTCCAGCACCACAAAACCCAACCAAACAGACAACAAAAAGACTTGTTGGTAGTCTGACACAATAGTGCTTAGTAGAAGGTAAGATATGACTGCTCATTGACAAATAATGTTTCAGAGACCCAAGGGGACAATATTTGTATTTAGCAAGGTTATTTATGACAAAGGTAGACCCATCTGGTCACTTTGGAAAATTATTTCATTTCTTCAAGTCTTAGTTTCCTTATCTGAAAATGAAAGTGAGGATAATTTTTTTTTGTAGTGCTGGGACTCAAACACAGGACGTTGTATACACTAAGCAAGCACTCAGCACCAAGCACTGCACAAGATGATTATCTTGTGCAATGAATTTGAGAATGAGAAAAAAGCTTAAGAGAATCAGTTAGCACAGCGCCTGGCAAATAGTAGGTACTCTCAAATAATGGTCATCATGATTTTGAAAGGACAGATGACCTTTTCCAATGGGAGACCCAATTTAATTCTAAAATGAAGGCAGAATATGTGTGGATTATTTATCTGTTTGGTGCACATTTACCCAATGCTCCAAGAAAACAAGCAAACAAGACTGAGGAAAAGCACCCTTGCACAGAGTCAGCCCCCTGGCTTCTGAATTGAGAAGGCCTTCCTAGGACATGTTCTTTGGCTATTCAGGACAATTGCCCAGTGCTTTCAGGCTTGATGGTGGTATTGGTCCCTGATGAAGGCAGAGACAGCAAAGGGAAGTATTAAACACAGCAGAAAATGAGCCTCCTGTTCCAAAGAGCACTTCTAGAAAGTTCACCTGGAAATGACTGGAGATCTCACCTTTTGAAATACAAGCAACAAGGGCCTTTGATATGACAGGACTTTGAGTTAATCCAGAAGATTCTCTACTTTCAAACTTACACAATTTTAGGAACTTTTCAAAGAGACCTGACCAAATTCCAGATTTCTCTTAGGAGATAGATATTCCAGGTTTGCCCAAGACAGCTGTCTCAAGTCTTATAAGACTATTTACAAAAATGGGAACTAGAGTCTTTTTTTTGTCAGTCCTGGGGATTGAACTCAGGGCCTTGTGCTTGCCAGGCAGGGGCTCTCCCACTTGAGCCACTCCATCAGCTCTACTTTACTTTAGTTTTTTTTCATCAGCTAAGAGTCTCACAACTGTGATCCTCCTACCTATGCCTCTCAGATACCTGTCATTATAGCCTGTGCCATCATGCCTGGCTAGGTTGCTGAGATGTGTTCTTGAACCAAGATCCTCCTGATCCTCCAAGTAGCTGAGATTATAGGGATGCACCACTATTTCAGGCCTAGAGTCTTTGTTCATGCTTCTGAATAAATGGATCTAGAAGAGTCCTCAGCACTAGTTGGCAGTGGTCATTAAAGAAACTTCAGTTTTGTGATTTGAATCAACTCCTTCTGTTATTAAGCTATGCAAAGTGTCTGTAAGAGAATGGCTGTGTAATCAGGTCTACTCACTTGTCTGGTAAAGAAGGTGGGTTGGGGCTCAGCAGGTGCCAGGCAGGGGTGGTGAGATGGGAGCAGACTCAGCTCTTGGTGGCAAGTGGAAACAACCCTGTCCCTTCCCTCCTGTAGTCACACTATAGGTCGTGAATATAGGGTGGCGGAGGGGCAGATGAGTAAGCAGGGAGAATGCTCATGGAACCTCCAGTGTATGCACATGGATTAGGCTGGCATTGGTGGCCCAGTTGGTAGAATAGTCTTTATTACAAAAAGCAAAACCATAACCTATTGTGAAGGCGAACGTTTGACTTGCTTAAAATAAGGAATGATGCTTAGGTATGAACCCTTACCTGTTTATATTCAAATCAACAGCCATGTTTATTCACGGGCATCAGTCCCAACACCTGTCAACTCTGTCAGTGCAGTTTGTGGAGACTACATATTGAACCAAATCCAAACTGTATTTTTTGGCAAAATGCTTCACAGTTTGATTAGAAATAATGTGGTTATACTGAAAGAACTCATCTTCCAGATAATGAAATTGAGGAGCAAATTAGAGTGCATGAGATCCCATCCTAAAAGAGAAGCCCCTGGATGTGGAAAGGTGTCGACCCTACCAGTACAAGACACTTGGGTCAAGGAACTCAGTAGCAAGAGCCACAAGGCACATCAGGAAGTCGCAGGAGACAGTGGCTGTGTATAATTAGTCAATAACTATTATTCAAAAGGTTTGTGTCATACATTCATACATTTATGATACTGACTTGGGGGATGATCCAGAAAGAGAACATACAGCAAAATTAGTCTTCAGTGGGAAGAAGGTGAATCTCAATTGCACTCTAATGGGTGGACTACCTTCTACCTACCCCTAGGTTGCTGATGGGTTTTTTTTTTTAACATTTCTCTGTTCATTTTCATCATAAGACAAGGGTGCATCAGTACCAGCCATGGGTGATGTCTCTAATAACAGCTCTTAGACTGGTGGAGGGAGGTTACAGGAGTGGGGATATGGCTTGTCTTTGCTTCATTTCCAGCCTGATCAACAAGTGTTCACGGTGGCTCCAAGGATCCTCGAGTGTACCCGGGCTGCTCTGAAGTGTAAGTCATGCAAAGGTGAGGCATTTCTCTTTGGGTTTAGAGTGTGTTTCACTAAATTCACATTTCATAGGAATGTAGTAATACTCTCTGATATGGCAAAAGTCCTCATGTTGTGTGTAGACACAGACACACTTGGATAGCTCCACATGGACTTTCTTAGTGGTTTATGGGAGCAGATTGCGAGGCCACCCACATGCATCATCTGGTTAAAATGATTCCAAGACTTTGTTCTTGACCATCATTGCTCAATGCTACCTTCCTTACTAGTTAGTGTTAATGTGACAGTCAAGAGGTAGATGAGGGACATTCTCACTAGGCAGTACCTGCTGACCCTAACTCTAATAAAATCTTGCCTCTGTGTGTCATGACATGAGGACAGATGATGTCAAGCTAAGCCAGTTCACAGTTTAAGTTGTCTGATGGCACTGTTGTGAAGAGTTTGATCAGAGAAACAACTTTTCCCTGATTATCTAAAATGCTTAGGAACAAACTCTTTTCTTCCCTCCCTTCCTCCTGCCTTCTTGCCTTCTGCCTTCCAAGTCCTACTGCACAACAGGCCTCCATAATATGTTCTGGTGATGCAGTAATAAATAAATATGATATCTCCCACCTTGGCACTTGCAGAAATTAGTTATATTAATTAAGTACATAAGCAATTAGTTAAATAAAATTGTGACACATACAATTTTATTTGTGGCTGCTGGGGTGATAGAAGAGGCATAGCCTATGTAGTGTTGGGAGTCATAAGGAAGTGACACTTAACAGAATCTTAGAGAAAGAAGAGGAAACTAGATAAAGGACTAAGACTGATTTATGGGAGCAGATGGAGCATGGAGTGGGCCAAACAGATGTGTGTGAGGTAGACATGTCCAGGATCTAGGAGAGGGGGAAGAGTGCCATGTCCAAGGAATGGAAAGAGAGCAAGAGGAGTGAGGGGAAGGGGACTGCTTGTTTGGGATGAGCTGGTAGCAGATGCCAGGTGGTGTGCCATATGGGATTTATAGTACCTCAGGAGCACTGGAAGTCACAAAGGTTTTACACAGCGGGGTGATAAGATCAGACTAGAACTTGTCAAGTGGGCTCCTGGCAGTGTGGAGAATGAATTAGAGGGAGATCAGAAGTAAGTGTGGGAAACCAAAGGGAGGTTTGTTACTTGGCTTGGGTGGGTGTGTTGGTAAGTTTTATTTCAGTGTGACTGTGCCTTGGGTTCCTAAATATCTGGATAAATGTTATTTCTGAGAGTGTCTGTGGGGCGTTTCTGGAAGTGATTAATATTTGAATCAGTGGATTAGACAAAACAATAGCCCTCCCCAATTGGGTGGCCATCTTCTCATCCCTTGAGGGCATGAGGACACAAAGAGGTGGATGAAGAATGAATTCCCTTCCTGCCTGACTGTTTGAGCTAGAATCTCAGTCCCTGTCCTTGCCAGGCCTGGACTGTGGGTCTTCAAATTCAGACTGGAATCTACACTATGGGATCTCAAGTTTTCAGGCCTTCAGATGACACCATGGTTTTCTTAGGTCTCAGATTGCAGACTGCAGACCCTGAAACTTCCCTGTCTCCATAACTGTATGATCCAATTCCTTGCAATAAATCTGATTCTAGATATAAAAATCTCCATTGGTTCTGTTTCCCTGGAAACCTTGCCTTGTACCGTGACAGACAACATAGGCAAGGAGGACTGTGCTGAAGGTGGAAGAGAAAGTGGTTGGACAAACACAGAATCCCAGTGCAGCTATGACTGACTGGACAGATGAGGCTGAGAGGAGGGTTCAGGCTGATTTCCAGCTTTTGTTGAGTGTCTTGTCTTTGAGCTTGTTCACATTGTTGTGAAAATTTGTTTCATTTTCTCATATCTTGCCCACTTAGTTCTTTGTGGAGTGTCAAGGGCGGGGTACCTTAGCATTGTCTGGACAATTCCTGGCCTGACAGATTTCCTTTGACAACGAGGACAGATGGCATCCATGGGTTTTCATGTGATCACTGGAAAAAGATCCTAAGTCAACCCAGAGTTGCTTTCCTTCTTCTCCACTAGCCTTCCCCTCCTGCAGCCCTTTCTTTATCCAGGAGATGCTGGCACCTCCCATTCTTCAGCTTGGTCTATTTTAGTTGTGAATCTTCTTGTTACTTGAGCCACTGCCATGGGCTCTCACCTTACATTTCCATCCTTCCCTTTCTCCCTGCAGGGACACATATTGACTTCACTGTAGGTAAAGGCATGTGTAGAAAATACTCTTGCCCATGAAGTTATTTTAGAACCCTGTATTTTTGAGGAATCTTCATAAAGAAAGGGTTTGTGAAATGAACAGTTGAGCCTAATCGCTTGATGTCCACCTCCCTTTCTGTGCTTTCCACATCTCAAGTGTGGAGGCTTTCTGCTCCAGGCCATGCTGTTTGGAGGAGTCAGTCATGGTCTGTGTCCTCTCAGAGTTCTTGATGGAGAGCTGACAATCATACAGTGGCCACATGCAGGCACTGAGGCAAACGCTGCCCTGATGGTGTTTGGTGGCATGGTTGTCAGCTTTGGTGTCGACAGAGAAAGGAGATAGCCATAAAATAAGGAATGGAGAAGATAGTGGGCACTAGAAATGTGGGAGACACATGCAAGGGGATCCCAGAGATACTTGGGAGGGACTAGAGGGTGAAGAAAGGAGGGAATGCCAGAGGAACACTGTGATTTAAAGATTGTACTTCATTTTAAGGAAGGTGACATGTGCATGACAAATTTACCAATGGAGGGCTGGTAGGACAGAGGCTGAGGGTCCCTGTTGAGGCTCAGTCATTGTCTGAAGCTCTCAAAGACAACAGACCGCAAACCAGGGCTCTGCACTGATGAGATGCAGGTTTTGACTCAGCAGTGCCGGGCCTGGGAGTCTGCACTTTGGACAAGCTGCCAGACAATGCCAGTGCTGCTGGTCCTCTGGCTGCTGCACTGAGTAGCAAGGATCTAAACAGGAAAGTGATGTTGAGAGAGGCCTGCTTGCAAGCGTCCATCAAAGGCCTGAGAATATAAATTTTAAGATTCCAGATTGCATCCCAATCTGTAGCTCTGTAGTATGCTAAAAAGTATTTAGCTGGGGAGTCAGGCTTCCAGGTGTGACCTCTGCCCTTCAGGAGTTGTCTAACCTAGAATTGGCTTCATTGCTGTTCTTAAGCAATAATTATGGTGCCTATCTTAAAGGGATTGTTATCTGTAATTGTTACATTTGGAGAACTGAGTTAAAGGAAAGAGAGAATCTACTTCTGGGCTTCTCAGGACCTGTAATTTGCTAAAGCAGTACCGCAAGATGGAGATGTAGGAAGTAGAATTTCCTACTCTGATTTCCTGGGGGCTTGTTCTCTGGGACCCCTGTTTCCAGGGGACCCAGCAGCAGCAGAGAGAAAGACGAGTGCTGGGCAGAGAGTGTAGGCTGGAGAGACTCTAGGACCTGAATCTGGAAGGAAGGGTGTAACACAAGGTCGAGGTGTTGAGTCATGAGGTGGTGGCCTGGATGGAGAAGGAACAGGCGTCAGAAACACTCTGAGGTCAGCTTAGGCTGGAGACCAACTAGATGTGAAGGTTAGAAAGGCAGAGGAGTCCTGTTAGGTTCCTTCCCACCCAGAGAGAAGCAGTAGGCCACAGGACTGTGTCTGGTGTCTAATTTTCCATTCTGATTTAAATTCCGCTGCATGTTGCCCACAGACTAACAGCAGGTCTCTTGCTTCTCTAAGGCACTTACAGTAATGCCATGTATTTTCTGAAGTTGGGTCAGAACTGAGCATATGAAATTCCTCAAGTGTGAAATTCCACTTAACCCCACTAGTGCTCATGATCCTGAGTAGGTATTGTTTGTAATTCTCTTCTAGTTACTGGGGGCTATTTACATTTCCCAAACCTTTTCAGTTTCTATCTCAAACTAAGTTTATTTTAGGGAAGAAAATTTGCCTTCCTGTCAGAAAAATGGAGAGGCAGATGTCTTCTCCCCGCTGTACTTTGCACATTGACTGTAGCATGCTCTCTGTGTGTATGTGTGTATGCCTATGCATATTGAGTGTGCAAGTGTGTATGTGTACACATATGTGTGTACATGTGTGTATGTATGCATGTGTGCACATGTGTGACTATGTGTGACTGTGTGAGTGTGTGCACCCATATGTGTGTGTGTCTGTGTGCATATGTATGTGTGCAATAGCATTCTGAATTTCATAATCCCTGTGATAACCTTACAGTTATGAGGGCCTTTATCCTTTATTAAGATTGTGAAATGTGTATCACTTGGCATACCTATTTTTCTCCCTTGTACATGGCAAAGTGTGTAGAGATGGTATACATGTTTGTATGTGATTGACACATACTGTTTTCCCCTGAAAAATCTCTAAGGCTTTCATACATGCTTGATGCTGAAATTATTACTTGAATTATGAAGATAAACTCATTTATGAGTAAGTGGAGTTACTGAACCATGCGTACCATGTAAAGAACCCACTTGAGGTATGGCCAGAGCAATTTCAGTCCCTTCTCCTGCTCCTAAATTTAATAATGTACTATAGACTTATTTAAATGCATGCACAGTAACAATAAAAACTTCTGGTTCAGCAGTTGCTTTAGGTTCCAAAGACTTCTTAATGACCCTTTGACTTTCTCTAAAGTAATTACTCTAGCTAATATCTTAGAATCATTTCATGGAAGTCCAAGCTATAAATCACTTTGAGTGGCGGTTCAAGTGTAGTCAAGGACGAATGTGAATCCCCAGAATTTCTGCAGATGGGGCACTCTGTTTCTGGCCACTGTCTAGATTCTAGTCAGTGGAGACTCACTGGGCTTTACCACGCTGACTGGTGTACAGATGGAGCTTTCAGATTATGTTCAACAGCTATCTGTTAAAACCATCAGTCATAGCACCTTTGCTTTGCACTGGCTACTTTACAAACCTTTACACACTTACCTAGCTTGTGAGGCCAGTATTTAGGCTCTGTCTTCAGAAGGTAATAGGTCAGCTTAGAAGGGCAAAGTAGTAGAGCAGGCGAGCAGAGTCTCTCATACTAAAGCTTGCATCTATACTGGCTACTGGGCCTTGCTTGTAAGCCTGAAGTGTTGACTGAAGGTTTTAGTTAGACAGTTTATACTACTTAGAAATTTGGAAATACCACAAAATGTTGGATTTAACTTTCACTCTTTACAGACCCTCTTTTTTGTCTTACCAAAATGAAATGAAACTAGGCCATGAGGAAACAAAAAGTCACGTGATGAGTGATTGATGGTAATTTAGTCTTTTGGTTTGAACAAGAAGTTGGCTTAGCTTTGGAGCAGCAAGCATGTCGGATGGATGCAGATACAACAGCCTGGGTGAGGAACTGAAGGAGATATAGTGTTTGCAGGGTCTGTCGTGGGTGTGGCCTAGATCCCTTCACCTGCTGTGACCCTGCCCAGGTTTTGAGAGAGTGAGTTGCTAAGGCTCACAGTTTTCAGTTCTCAGCAGAGAAAGTCTCTGACTCACTTTCAATTTTCTTCTTTGTGTTAGACTTTTTTGTGTGTGTGGTGTGACAAATCCCCAACAGAAACAACATGATTGGGAAAGATTCACTGTGGTCTTGGTTCCTGAGGTTTCAGCCCATGTTTTGCTGGCTCCCTTGTTTCTGGGCCATGGTGAAGCAGACTATCATGGTGGAAGGGTATGACAGAACAAAGTTGTTTATCTTTCTGGAAGCTGAGCAAGCAGAGACAGAGAAGGGCCAGGGATAAGATATAGTTCCTAAGGACACACCACTAGGGACCAACATCCTCCAACTCAGCTCCAACTGCCAATAATGCCACTAAACTATGAAGCCATCAGTGGATTGATCCATTGAGTAGGTCAAAATCCTCATGATCCAGCCACTAAGAGATGGGGAGCAAGCCTTCAATACACAAGCCTTTTGGAAGAAATTTCTCGTCCGAACCACAATGTTCCTTTTCCCTAGGTTGGGAACAATTTGAGTTGTCTTATAAAGTGACCAGACTTCCTGGTTTGCCTGTTACTGCCACAGTTTAGTGATGGAAGTACTTCTTCCCTTCAAATACCTCAGTCATGGGGAAACTGGGTCAATTGGTTACACCTAAGTCCCAAAGGGAGGCCCAACTCTGTGATGCAAAGTGTGAGCAGGGCTTCATGGGACCAGACTGAAGCTAGTCTCTGGGCAAGACACATCCTTGCACAGCTCCCTTCCCTGCCCCACTCTGCTCCCCTGGACCTCCTCCTGAGATCACTCCATCAATGTATCACTTTCACAAGACTGTTTCTAGTTCTGTGCCTAAAACAGGACCTCAGAATCCAACCAAGGACGCACCAGTGGGGTTTTAATGCAGTGATATAGTTATACAGATGACAGAAGAGGTGGGGACATTACGTAGGGAACAGTGAGGCAATGTAGGGAGCAGGTACAACAGAAAACTGCTTTTCCCCTACATTGGGAGGCAAAGGAAGGGAGCCATGGTTGGACAGAGGGAGCCCAAACAGGGGAAGACAAAGCAGAGTCTACATAGAAAGGGAAGAAAGAAAACTATCTTGGCTTTTTCTTCCTCTAGGACTTTCTACCAGGCTTCTGGTAGCCAAACACAGACAGTCTGCCAGAGCTTTGGCGAGAATCTAGCCGGTGCCATCTGTGTGTTGCAATGCAGAAGGGGATCAGGGTGAGGAGAGGGCCTGAGGCCCTGTGCAGGTTACAGAACGGCCTCTATGAAAATTGTCTCAGTGAGGAGCTTTGATTTCTGCCTCTGAGTCAGTTCCCAATTTCCTTCGAGAGTTAAATAAATTATTGTTAATTTTCAGGCTATTTCTTGGACTCTCTTTTTCATAAACATGTATGACCTACTGTCTTGCAGAGTAGACATTTTATCTGCCCAGTAGACCAAGTTTCTGTAAGCCAGGATGGTGTTTTCCAACTCCGTGACATCATCAATGCATTGTACACCGTAACAAGTACCTAAGAAAGTATTCCTGATTTTAGAATTGTGAACTTAATTTTTAGCAAAAATTGTACTTCTCCATTAAAAAACCCAAACTCCTTATCTTTAAGAAACCATTAAAGAAAACATAGGTCCCTTTCTGCCACTGAATGCTGTCATATTTAG